>NC_056731.1:1039109990-1039177490 GCF_019279795.1 Protopterus annectens | reverse complement strand
CGGTGCATCCACAATACTACACATTGGCCACTCTCTACTCCTGTAGACCCATCCCATCGGTTGACTCACTCCACGTATCCTCAGAACTCCCAAACTTTTAGTCCACAAACATTGGTGACATGAGCGACCAAAAGGACACTATTCACAATTTTTGCGTTGTCCCACATGGGACACGCACATCTTTATGTCAAGATTAGACTCTATACTTCATTACACCCTTACTACCTTTAATGTTACACTACAATAAATTAATAAGTATGACTATATGGTAATGCACACGTTACACATTAGAGCCTAATTATGTATGTGTTCGGTGTATTTCTTTTACCAATAGACCAGTATAGTAATTGGTGTTGCCATACCAGGCAGATCACAGGAATGATTCCATGTGTGAGAAAGTCCTCACATTTGATTTTTTCAGCACAGCACTGACTTTGGACATTGTACACACTTCTGCATTTTACCAGTTTTGTCCCTTCCCTCTTATGCAGAACCTATTATACTATCTACTGTAGAGGTTTGTAAGTGCACATTCATGTTATTTATGTCTGCAAATGGAATGAGTGTGTTACAGAGAATGTACTTCTACATATAGATGTCTGCATATGTGTATGCATATATACTTATAATGAACTCGCTGAACTCCATGAGGTGGTCCAATTAGAACCAGCCCATCCAACCCGGACCTGCCTGGATCCATAATTTCACACCCATAGTTCCTCCACCCCACCCAATTCAACATACACACGTACCATCCATTGTCCAGTTGCTATTGCAGCCATGACACACCTCCACACATTGCCCTCTCCTGAGCACTAGGGGCCCTACACGTATGTTGTCCCAACCCATGTATTCTCAGGCTCTCCCACCATTTCGTCCTTGAACATGCCTGCCCTTGCTTGTGCAATGGTCGGATGGCCAAAATTTCTATCAATTTTTGGGTAGTCCCACCAGGGACTACCATCAGATTGTAAAGTAGACTTAGCAGATCAACAATGTTACTCTCACTGGTAATATCCTGCCCGTGGTGTGAGTAGCAGTGCTTTGCTCACTCCTGCCCAGCTGTATATGACATATGCTGACAGCGCTATAAAATACAGGGGTCGCTGTTGATTCCCTTCTCATTCCTTTTGTATGCTTTATTGTTACATCGTTCATTCTTTATATATATATATATATATATATATATATATATATATATATATATATATATATATGTGTGTGTGTGTGTGTGTGTGTGTGTGTATATATATATATATATATATATATATATATATATATATATATATATATATATATATATATATATATATATATATATATATATATATATATATATATATATATATATATATATATATATATATATATATATATTATATCTGTACATACTTATATACATTTTCTATGCTGGACACTGCTTAGACCTGTGCAAGCACACTCAGACGTGCTTACTGGTACTTATATATGTTTACTGCTGTCTATTTGAGCTTACACCTGCTTACTAGTGCCTTATTCATTATGACAGCGCCACTTTGATTGAATGACATTTAGTTAAACATCTCATGCGATACTCTTATGTCGGTTTTACAGCAAAACGACTTTCATTCTACATGGAAAATATGTGCTATTGTTGACTCGAACCGTGAATGTCTGTTTATTAGATGGTTTGACGAATACTCTAAACATTACACTATCGACATTTGCGTTGATTCCACATGTTTTTCTTTATTTGAATGATTTTGATGTGTAAGCTATGCTCGGCGGAAGGCAGCGACAAGTAAACACGCTGCGCTTTGCTTACACCTTCGATATTGCAGCAATACAAATGCATAATAGGGACACAGGGAATCTAATTGTGAAAGTTCTAGGGACGGGGTTCAACATTCCACTACGTGCTTGTGTGTTTACAACTTAGATTTTATTTCACTGTTCGTGGACACTCTAGTATGCTTAGCATGCATTTCGATATCCACGGACACTGAATTACTGACATACTATTAGAGGCAGGTTCTAATAGTAAGCATAGTTGGCTGTGCAACTGTCGGGGCCTCCATAGAGCACTTGTACATGCCCCCTGCACTCGCACACTTTTCCTGTGCATGTCGAGTGTGTGGCAGTGTGCCCTCGTACATGTTCATATGACACTGCTGACCATCTGTAATGAGGACGCTCGGCGCAAGGCTAAAACCGTCCTTGCCCCAAGCTTTTTGAATACTGGGGTAAGTGTTTTTCTGTGATGTCAGAACTGTACTACTGAATTATTTTAAGTATTTCTCTGTGATCTCTGAACACTTGACTAGCACTGTGTAGTAAAAAGTATTGTCTTGTGTTTTGACTATTTATTATTAAATATTTTTAAACCCTTTCAACTGTGGCTGTTTTTGTAGAGATAATTTAAGCTCTTTAGAGTACGTGCATGCCTTTGGTAAAATTGTACAAAGCCACTTCAATAGCTTTAGCCCTGGGCTATACTACCAATTGGATAATAATATTGCACAGTAATAATTGGACACTCTTTTAAGGGCCTTTGTGTAGCTGATAAATATTAGTGGGTGGTGGCAGCTGGTACTACCGTATAGTCTGGGATAAAGGGGCACAGCTGGAAAACATGTGGCAGTCTTCCCCAGGAGTGTCTGTGTGGTTGTATAAACTCTTCTCAAAGTGCATGTATGTGTGTGTGTGTGTGTGTGTGTGTGTGTGTGTGTGTGTGTGTGTGTGTGTGTGTGTGTGTGTGTGTGTGTGTGTGTGTGTGTGTGTGTCTGTGTGTGTGTGTGTGTGTGTGTGTGTGTGTGTGTGTGTGTGTGTGTGTGTGTGTGTGTGTGTGTGTGTGTGTGTGTGTGTGTGTGTGTGTGTGTGTGTGTGTGTGTGTGTGTATGTGTGTGTGTGTGTGTGTCAGTTACTTGGGCAGGGACACAAAGCACTGGTTGGACAGAGAGGGTGCTAGAGGTTTTAGCTTGCCCACTAGGCTGAGGTCTGGACCCTATAGCTGTGCCAGTGGGGAGTCTTTTTGGGACCTGGAGAGCAAGGGAGCAACCAGCCCCAGACCAACTGTGATCTCTGTGTGCTCTTAAGGGAAATTGTACTTTGCTGTGTGTATCTATTATCCTTTACTCCTATATGAGACGCCCCTCACTGGTATTATTGGTAAGGATTGAGGCTCCTTGAATGCTGGGCCAGGGCACGGGTGTCACAGTAACCATGCACACTGTGCTGGCACTGTAAAAATCTGCTGGAGGTGTGAGGAGGGACACTGCTATACCTGTATGCAACAGTTTGGGCAATACAGGCTAGTTGCCTCACACTGTCATGAATGATACACATGACACTACTGTTGTCAAAAACCTATGCATGTACTGTGTGCACCAGCAGAACAAGTAGCACACATGCATCTCATTTAACAACTTGATTGGTGTTCTGCACCATCAGACAATCATGTATATTCCACAGAAAACATACCTAGGTATGATCAATAAGCTATGTGACAGCTCACCATGACAAAGGTGGTATACTTCCATTACACATCACTGGAAGATGTGTCAGGAGGTACATAAAGAAGGGTGCATTGTACACAGTTACTGGTATGATGAAGGCTGGGAACCATGAAGGTATTATGGTCTCAGATGTGGATGTCCTTTACATACCCAGTATTTGTGTTACATTCAAGGGAGTAGTCAGCACTGTTACCTCATGCTGGAGGATATACCACTTATCAACTACCCCAGCACATGGGTCACATACCTATTGGTCTGATTATAGGGTGTGATGCCCACTTTATGCTTGAGTGGTATTTATTTTTCTTGAATTAACAAATCCCCATGTGCCTTGTCAATACAGGTGTTGTCATGTTTGTGGCAGCAGTTTCTGGTATGTGTTGATACTGTTTGTATTATACTAATACCACAGTTGGAGTCAATGATTTCCCACATTCTGCAGTCCTGCAAGCAGTTGTGTTCACACAGCATGTGTATATCAACTATGATGTCCATCACTTCACTAGTGGACAAGAAAGGGCCTAACAGACAGCCCTGATGTATGGACCTGCCTACTGGACCTGATATATAGGTCATGTCACATATTTCAACATAGTGGGATGCCATGTAGGTGATACTCTGGTCTACTCATTTGGTGATATAGCTGTTTATGGCCACATATGGCAGTGTTAAGTGAATACCTCAGTGTGGATTTGTGTCAAATCCCTTGAACTGATCAAGTTCCACAAGATGATACTGTTGTCATCATGCATGACATCAATGACCTCTTTGAGGATATCTATCAGATGTAACAGACATGGTGTAGCATTAGCAAATCACACAGGTCTGAGGCACACAGCCAGAATATTACTAGTGTACATGTAGAAGTGGTCCATGATTACATGTCGGTCGACCTCATAGTCGAGGAGAGTCAGGATGACTCTATACATGCATGCATCTGGCGCTATCCCCTCTACTCAGATGGATGCATGCTGATGTACACCCTTGTATGGGAATATAGCCTGTGTGTAGGGTGTGTTGAAGTGTGTATTCAACCATATCAGGAAGGTGTATTTGCTGAGTCATGCCATAGGTGATCTATAATGTTGTCCCAGGCCAATTCTTCTGTGTGATAGACCTGGATGAATGTAAGACAGTGCATACTGCCTATCATGATCTTGCTTAGAGTTTTGACACAATCCCCCATCCCCCATCCAGGTATTATTCAGAAACCCTACAAGCTGTGGATTAACCCTTACGTCAGTAGACGGATAACCAATTGGCTCACTGACAGAATAAATACTGTGAAAGTTTGTGATTCAACCTGTACCAGTACAGCTGTCACCACTGGCAAACCTCAGTGATCTGTGCTTGACCATTCACTGTTTGTACTCCATATCTTGACAGTTCAGGCCAAAGTATATGGTCATTGCCTTACCAAGTTTGCTGATTCTTGCATATTGGGTACAATCATTGAGTCCACCAATGATGATAATATAGCACAGGAGTAGCTAACACAGACAGATGAATGGGGGAACGGCACACAATGTACAACTAAATGCAGAAATGTGTCTTTTTATGCTGTATGTCTGAAAAGTGGAATCCCATGTTCATGGCAGCATTAACAACAGTCCTGCTATGCTGACACCTAGTGATGCCAGCACTAGGAATGCATGTAGATAGCAGTCTGAACTTTTACCACCAAGTGTCCACAGTCATATAGAAAGCCTATGATGTGCACATCATACGTCACACGATTATATGGAAATCTTAGGATTGTATGATGGCACTTTAGTCAAACCTCTTCAGAACAGTAATAGAGTATAATGCTCTCTTTTGCATGTATCTCAACAGACATATGCATCAGCTGGAGACACAACATGGCTTTCTCAGCAAGATAACACATGGCCTACAAATCATGCCATGATATATGTGGATAGTGTGAAAGTTATATCACTGTATTCTGCCTGGTATAGGATGAGGTGACATCTGACTGGCCTCCAGGAAAGTGTCTGACCCTACCCTAGTGGGAGTACTGCATATCCAAAAATCTGATTTAGGTAATAACATTAGGAGTGTCTGCTGAGGAGAATATGGTAATAACAGTGTCTCACATGCTGGTGTAAAAAGATCTCTGTAATATCATGCAAGAGCTCATACACATGTGAACACACACACACACACACACACACACACACACACACACACACACACACACACACACACACACACACACAGTTGACTGTAGTGAGAACAGAACACCTACCTATCTTAGTAGTCAGACTACAAAATTTTATGCAAGTACCACGGCACAAGTCTCACTTTTATAAGCGTGCAGGTGAACTTATAGTAGATGACATCAGCAGGCCAGGTGGGAGACAGGGTCTACCTGACTTTGTCAGAATCCCGCATTATCAAATCCCATTTTGTCAACACTCAAAATATTGAACCCCACTTCACCAAAGCAACACTACAAAGATCTTCCCAGGGTAAGTAACCTATTGTGCAATAAGGTGAACTTTGCTCTTTTCACAAATGTAGCACAACTTTGGAGCTGGTGTATTTAGTTTGGAGAGGTGTGGGTAGGGTAGCCCCCACCTGGGTGAGGTAGGGATGGTGCAGTTTTGGTGGGGTTTCTTTTTTGGTAACTGGTTACTTATTTTGTGTGGATCTTCATTGTTCCAGTCATTCAGTGATGTGGGATTTCCATATTTTGAGTGTCGACAAACTGGGAATCCATAATATAGGATTATTAATATAGGATTTCAATGAAGTCAGGTAGATCCAGGAGACAACATGTCTGAAAGTCTGAATAGGCTCAAAGCTTCATAGGTTCATAGGAGGCTAACTAGTCTAATGGCCCTACTGTGCTTAAAAGCCTAGCTGTGTAAAAACACGAGTACAATTATTGAGCATATTTGGATGTTCATTGTTAGCAGAGTGATTTTGTGAGCAGCACCAACTGGCCCAGTCCAAGAGGGACATAGATACCATCCCACAGGTGATTTTACAATCACCCAACCAGTATTCAAGGCTGCACTTAAACAAGGTCATTGCGCAGCACTGCTGCACATGCAGTGAGAGCCTATAACAAAGGGGTGTGAGTCATTAGGGGATATCTCCCTCTTCCCCAGTGTGTTCTGTTTATGGCACAGGCTAAGTTTAAAAATGCACCAAGCTATTCTTGATCCATTTTATTTGCAGATGTCCAGCATTTCCAGTAGGGCAGGGTCTGAGGCTGCTCTTTCCAAGTATGTCATGTTTGGAGGTCGTGGAGTCCAGGCACAACCCTGTGTCTTCTCCATTTGCTGCATGTGTCTGGTGAGGTACAGACAGAAGGCAGCATTGTACTCAATTAGTAATCTGATAAGGGTAGAGTACAGCAGAGGTATGACCACCCTGGTCTTGGATATGATGTTCATATATATGATGTGCACAATGCAGAATGTATGTGTCACCACTATGGACATATAGTGATGAAAGTGTAGATTGCTATCAACATATGTTCCCAAGTCTCACGACACTGAGTTTAAGCTTAGGGGGTGCTGTGTATATCATAATTAGCATTGATACTTCATTGATAAAGGGGACAATGAGGCATTGTATGCTTTAAGGCTCAGTCCATGGGTTTGGCACCAATCAATTGTGTGTGGAAGCCCCTTGTGTAATATGTTACCATCGCTAGGGGACTCCATGTTTGTGCATCCAGTTACCAGTCATCTGCAAACTTGGTAAACCACAGGACATCTACCATTGCCTGCACTTTGAGGTTGTAGTTTACAAACAGATGAGGGCCCAGTGCAGATCCTTGTGGTATTCTAATGGTAAGTGCCTAGTGGTGGAGGTGCAGACCACAACTTTGACAGTATGTTTTCTGTCAGTGAACCTGTTGCCTATCCCTCTACTACTGTATGGCTTATTTCCCACATGAAAGATCTTCACTATGAAACATGAATGGGGGATAGTGTCAAAGGCTTTGGATAACTCAATATAGGTGGTACATCCTGTTATCCCTCATTCCAGTATTTTTGGTTAGTATCCACAAAGTCCACAAGGTTCAATAAGCAGGATCTATCCCTGAAAATAAAATGGGTCAGGTCACATGTGTTCAAGGTCATCTATGTCCCTGTGGTTGTGGTCTGTGATGATTCCTTGCAGATAAGGCTTTTTAGGTATATGGGTCAATAACTGTAGTTCTGCATGTTACCAGATTAATGTGTATTGCATAGCATGCAACATTTGATATTACATTTTCTACTGTCATTGATTTATGTGTTGAAAAACTACTGAGAGACCAGGGTTGCTGTGCTTTTTTTTTGAGGAGGGGGGGGCAACACATGGATGTACTATACATATGTGGCATATTATTAGATAGAGCTCTCAATTTGTAATGTTTCCACATGTAATTTCATGTCATACACAGGGAATGGGCAGTAAACAGCAGTAATGCAGCATAATGTGTACATTTCCATAGCACAGCGAGCAGCATGTCTGTGCAATGGTTAGCAAAGTGCATACAAATGCAAGATACACATGTTTGCGTGTAGCTGTGCACAAACACGAGTTGCATTGCTAAAGTCTGACACTTAGTATTGAGTCTATGTAATACACCTGCTGCTTAACTGACTCTGTGGCAGCATGTGTTATTGCATTGATACATTTGTTGTTGGGGCCAGATGGCACTGGGTTTGAATACAACTGTATATAATACTTTTACAGGTGTATATGATACTTTTAAATGCATATAAAAGCACTGCCACCATTCACTGTTGCTGAGTGTTGGTGCAAGCTGTGCACCTTAGTGCAAAAATGCATTAAAGAGTTAAAACAGGGTAGACAGGAGAGTGGTGAAATGGGGTGCAAGCAGGGTGAATAACAAAGGGAAAGCAGGGCAGAAATGTGCAGAAGGGAGGTAGCAAAGAACCATAGCTATCCATTTCTTTAACAATGTAAAGTGAAGATATGTAGAAAATATTTACTGAATTTGGACTGTCATCTCCAGAGAGAGGAGTGACCACAACACAATCATGTTGTATAGCCAATGGGACTGAATTAAGTATGTTAAGAAGACACGTGTGTATTGAAATGGAGAGTTATGTATGGGATGATTTTTTTTTTTTTTTGTGAGACAGTTGCTCATTTTTTTTTTTTTGAGAGAGAAAGAAAGAGAGAGCGAGAGAGAAATGTTGGGGAAGGGACATACAGATGTCTGGGTAAGGTAAATTGGGTAGGTGAGGAAGCAATTGCAGATAGAGTGGACAAACAAGACAAGAGACAGGGATGGTGATAGATACAAAAGATTGGGGGACACCATAATTGGGGTGAAGGTGGGGACATCCCAAACCCATGGTTGTCTAGCTGGGTGACAGTGAGAATCAAGTCCTCACCCACTGGACTGTCATCACTGTCCCCTCACTTTGCCTCAAGCTAGTTTTGGTATGCACCAACGGTGTGGTGCACAACCCTATGCACCATGCCTAGCAACTCAGTAAGGGTGATAAAATCACCACTATTTGCCCCTGCTCCAGGAGGGTACTACTGGACCCCCCTCTAGGTCAGGCCTAGCTGAGGGTGGAGGTAATGTAGGGACAGCAGAGGCAGTGCTGCCAGGTTGGCTCCCAGATGTGCAGGGCATCAGTGCTGGAGCCGGTGAAGCAGGGGCAGACAGATCCTATGAGACAGGCCTACCCCACTGGGTGATGGAGAATTTAGTGATGTGGTACATGTGGATGACATGGACTTGTTTCAATAACACATAATAAAATTAAAAATGAAAATAACAGAATAAAATAAAACAAAAAATAAATTAATTAATTTTGTGTAGTAAAATAACATGACAAAAATAAAAAATATGCATAAAATAAAATGAAACAAATTTATACAAAATATATATTTTTATAAATAATATGAAATATAAAAATAAAATGAAAAAGAGATTTGATGGTTGGGGTGAAAGACATACAATGCATTTAATACAATTATTTTACTCTGTTATCTTAACTTTTACATTTAAGACTACCACCTCCTAACAGATACACACTGTACTACAGATTACAGCAAGTAATACTTGGCATGTGCATATATTGCACCTATGCATTTTCCAGTTATACAGATTACAACAAGACATTTGTGCCCCTGGTATAGAAGTTTTCATTTAATTTAAATAGTATTGATGCATTAACAGTATCGTATAGTTGGGAAATATGGTATTTGAACACAACCTTTGACTAAAGTCTAATATTGTACTCTTGGTTTGTGCTATAGACTAATGCATGCATACTTGCTTTTACAGTTAAGCTATGCATGTTCAATCGAATACAGCTATATAACTTACCAAAAAAGTTATATTTAACTTTTAATGTTACAATAACAGTAGTCTTCTGCTGTATAAATACCAGATGCTTCTCTCATCCTTGCCACCAATCTAAGCCCATGAGTTTGGACATTGCACTCACGGTCACTGGCAACAGTTGAAAAAACAGAACAGAAGACCATTATGAATACCAGTCTTGCCTATATTCAGCTTTCTAAGTCTAATATTTACTCTCTGTAGATGATTCTTATACAGGTGTGGAATGCCCTGAGTCTTAAATTCCTCCATCCAATGGTGAAGAGTATCCCTCTTCCTCCTCTGTAGGTCATTATAATGATGCCTACATTGCTCTCCAGTGTGCGGGATACTGGTGACATTGGATTCCACCTGGGCTAAACTATCCCAAGCTTCTGACTTATACTGGGAGCCTGAATAGTCCCCCTGCAGAATACTGTCACTGTTGTTCTTAACTAGGACTCTAATAAAATTGTGGATTCCTGGCCATTCTACATCTGTGCTCTAAACCTGGCACCTTCCCGACAAATACCTGCCATATCTGCCATGGATCTAGAGCAATGTAAACTGATGCTTTGCCCACCACATCCAGTTAGTGCATTTACTGAGAATGCACACACTGTTCAAAACTGTTGCACTCTGCTTATCATTGCACAATCGCAGTGCGTGGAAGTGCGCATACCTGAGCAATGTGTTTGAACAATGGTAAGCAGAGAGCAGCGGTAAGGAATTACATAACTTCAATTAAAATTCCAAGGTTATTGAATGTACAGACAGTTGTGTATGTGTGTTAGGCAAATGCCAAGGCCATGCCAGTCTAGATAGCAGAATTATACTTACAGGAATATAGTAGACAGCATACCCACAGTCATACATATGATAATAAATGTGGTGATACATAGATAAATAAATAAATAACTGTCACAATACTACTGTTTCAGCCCTCATACACATAATTTATATCAGCTCCACTATCTCAGGTGTTATAAGTGAGAGTTACTAAAATCAGAAGTGGAACAACACTAAAAGTGTAGGGGTATCCTGTATTCGAGTCAGAACCATGTGTATGGCAGTTGTACACTTACACATGTTGTCACAAGAAGATTGAAATAACATGTGTCTGTCTTTCAGTTCATTGCTATAGACTCCAATGTCACAACAGTGAAAAAGAAGGTTGCATGACCTATACTAGAACCCAGCACCATTGGTACTCCAGACCTACAATTCTACATCATTCCAGAGGACTATTTATAGGACATTCCTTATTTTACTAATTATTCTTAAGGTTCTCACTGTTAACCACCATGCTATGTCACTTACTGGGTTTGCATGATGCCCAATAGCATTAATTGAATAAATCCAGTTTCTATTATTGGCTGACTGCATCCTGTCTGCTTCCTGCAGGGTCCAGTTGTCCAGTTTGTGCACTGCTGCACTTCACACAAATGAGATCAGCACAGTCAAACCTGGCATTCATTTCTTCTGTTTCCATAATTGCTCTAAGCACCGCATTACACAAACACTGCCCCCCCCCAAAAAAAATTAGACTAACATAGACAGAAAAGGAGAAAAAGAAAAAAATGGGCAAGTAGTTGAAATGAGGAAAGTCAATGTATGACATACCCACAAGAAAATGATGACTCAAGTCGGGTATATCTACACAGATCTGGATTCAAACTATCACTCCAATGTATCTTCAGAGCACATGATGGGTGCCTTATCCCTCTTTGCCACACAAACACCTTTGCAGCAAAGAACTGAACTCAATCTGCACACAACCAACTGCAACAGCATCTACAGTGAAATCAAACCATACAAGTGTTATTTGTACATGTATTACTTTTGGATGTACTGCACCTAGTGATCACACAACATGTCATGATTACTGCTTCCAGATATACAGTTCTGTCTTACATTTCTGTATTTGTTGGCCATACATTTATCTGACCAGTAATCTGAAACATGCAGTGTGTAAGCCAGTATATATATCATTGGCCTTAAAATGTGTGAAGATATTAAGTGGAAATAATATCATATGCAGTTGCCAACAAATAAAGGTCAGGTTGGATGATAAGGAACATAACCTGTGAATTGTGTGCTGCTTACTAACATTTCCAACCTTACATGTAACACTTTGCAGATCTAACCTTACACACCAAGTGCAATTAAGGCAGCATGTAGTGTTGTTGTGTTTTCCTTCTTCCAGCCACTAATCATTCACAGTTGCAATCCATTAAAACCAAATAATGAGAGAGTGCCTGCACTATGTTTACATCTTGTACATGGAACCAAGTATTTGGGATTCAGCAATTCTAATTAGTTCAAACCTCATTTGCATATTCACAATGCTAGCAGCCCTGAATCTACACCATACAAAAAGGCAACCATGTAACTAGGCAAACTGATGTTGAAGAAACTTGTTTATGTTGGGAAGACTACATATAAGCTATTTTCAGGATATATCTGTACAGGGAAGTACTGAACTTCAAAAGGTATACTTCCATTTTTTCGGCTACATACTGCGTATGTTGAATTGTATTTAAGAAAAATCTGAAGTAAAGCCTTTTACACTTTTATCTGTATGCATTAGTAAGAAGTGTACTGATGGTATGGTCATGTTTGTCAAGGCATTTCAGAGGTATACACGATTGCCAATAAATGAAAATGGAATGCTGTGTGATAAATATGTGCAGATGTTTCAGGGACAGTTCTTTTGATAGCACTTTTAGCATTTCAAAGATGGTTTGTTACCAAAATGTGTAATTTTCCTGTTCTTTTGGGGGAACAGAGGTGAGTTACTATTGTGGTACACTATTGCTTTGGGAGAGCAAATGTGATTAACTATTATGGCACTCTGATTACTCTTCTTGTTTGGCATCCTGCCTGTTTTTGTATTTCACTGTTTTAGAGTTATATGTGCCTCTAGGGGGTAATTCTGAGTGGCTAGCTTTTCTGTTTTTTTCTGGAAACAATTTTTTAGAAGTTATGCGATACTTATGTGTATTATCCTTCTGTTGTCTTGTAGGACACCTAGGAGTATGCTACCCAGGCATGTCAATCCTCCGAGCCCTGCCCCCTTCACCACTGCTGAGAACCAGGTTATAGTTGATGCCTTTAGGCAACATGGTGCTTTTCTGCTGGAAAGGGGACAGGGAGATATGCCACATAGGATGAACATTTGGTAACAGATAATGGACGATCTGAATGCTATGGCTAGCCATGGCAGGACATATGAGCAGGTATGCCACAGGGCAACTAACATAATCACATCTACACAGAGAAGAACAGCTATAGTGGGCTGTGACCAGATGGTTACCGGGGAAGGGCCTGCTAGGGGACCATCATTAATAAACAATGAAGAGTTCCTGGCAAAATATCAAAGATCCAAACAGCTCCCAGAATAGTGCAATACAGCATGTGCAGGATGTCAGAGCAACAGATTCAGAGACACCAAGCACATCCCAGGAGGATCTTGCCAGTAAGCTTTGGTATCTCAACAGTTGAATACTGTTTTATAGTAAAACAATTGAAATTAATAAATTACTCCTGTGTCACAAGTCCGTTTTTTGAGGGGGATTGAAGATCACTACACTTAACTTAGGTTGCAGTTGTCAGCCACATTTGTGTTAAAATTATAGTTAACGGACATATAAAAGGGTAAAATTGTCATCCTATGTATTACTGTTAATTGTGATGATGTTGCCCTTACCTCTTGCTTAACTTCTTCTAGGAATGTCTGAATTGCAGAGAAGTATGCAGATGGTGAGCCAAATATTTTTATGTGAGTACTGCTGTGCAATTTAAAGAAATATTTTTGTGTGTGCTGTTGATGTCAGGCCCGTTGTGTGTATTGTTGTATTGTGTATAATAAAGGCAGCACTGTTACATTGTTAGCATATATTGGGCTATAGTGGTATAGGTATTATTTTTTCCTGTGCTTATTGCTTTATATCACAGGTGAACATGACAGCGGGAGTGTGGGCCCTCTGACACCTGATGTCAATGTATCAACAGGCTCTGATGATGATGTTGGCCAAACTGAGGCACAGTTAGGGGTGCAGAGGTTGAATTTGACACTGAGGTTGACATACAGCCATCCCCTGCAATTCCATTGGACATAGCCAGTAGGCCTACACATACCCATTCCACTGAGCCTTCACAAATTGGATAGGTGTAGGGTGAGGCCATTGATCAGAAGAGTGTAGCTGCTGCAGCATCAGTTCCTATTCACTCTGATCATAGTCAACATGTGAGTGAGGTGCCATGCAGGAGGTGCTTGGAGGGGGCCTGCTGTCCCTCCTCCACCTGGTGCAGGTGTCTCTTCCCATGCCACTCAATGTATGTTTAGGGCCATCATGGAGACACTGAAAGGTTCCTATAGGTGCTACAGACAAATGCTCAGGATTGTAAATGTGGTACTGAGTGACATGCATGAGTGCTTCCACTGTCTTGCCGATTCTATGAATCAAATGAATGACACATTGGAACAAGGGGTGTCTGTCATGGAGCAAGCATTGTCTGTGGTGGAACATCTTCTGGGAATGGCAACCTTGTGGGCATAGGTCAGCCACATCATCTACTGTCAGCCAATATGGCCATGACCAATTATGATCCCATTGTGCAGTACTTCCAGTGCTCCATCAGAGAATGTGCTATCTACACCCAGATGTGGCAGGCCATGGGGTTGTGGTCCTGGGTGTCTCTGTGAAGGCAGCTCATCCAATCAAGTTCAGAGACACTCAAGTAGCAGTACTTTGTCTGATCATGGGTGTGGACTTGGAAGTGCAACTCCTGGGTGAACCAGTTCTTGTGGTTGGGGACAACAGCAATGAACTGCCATCTCTACCATGCACAACTCACACCAGTCCGACATACCTAAACATAGATCCAGCATAGAGCTTGGCTGTGTTCCTGCAGACACTTATGCACAAATTTCACCTGGAGGATCCCACAGACATAGAAACACACACACACACAGGCACACACACACACACACACACACACACACACACACACACACACACACACACACACACACACACACACACACACACACACACACACACATAAAACAGTTACTCATTTTGTCTCATCATTTGTTGGCTTATCCAAATGTCTGTCTGCTTCTCTTTCTTACACACACTCACTGACCTTTTGTGTCCGCCTAAGCTTCCTGACCCCTGAACACACACACACACACACACACACACACACACACACACACACACACACACACACACACACACACAAACACCCTGTGCAAGTGATGATGACTGTGCCATAGCCCTGTTTTCTATCTTTTGAATTCAGGTATACATAAGTTTTGTGTCTGATGCTCAGGGTGCATAGATAATTTAGTGCTTAGTGTGTCTGCATTTGTGGTGTTGAACTGATAATTGCAGCTTTGACTTATATTGGCCTTGAAAAGTTAGGCAGTTGATAGCATCAAAACATCCTAACTTTATCGTGAATGACTTGTGAGGCCTGTGAAGTCAGAAACTGCAAAATGTATCATTACATTCTAACTTTTCTCTTTAATGATTTTCCAGTACAAACATATGATGCTAAGCTGAGGACATGCAGTGATCATCATTACTTTTAAGAGGTATGACTGTGTGAATCTTTAATGCCTGTGTCCTACTTAGTAATGGACACATATAAGTCAAATAAGTCTCTGATGTCACATGTTAAGGTATTTCCTGTGCACATTTCCCACCTTTTATTTGCTTACCATACCAACTAATAAAATACAAAGATATGCTACACATTCATATTATTAAACAAAACAGTCCAGGTTCAGGACTTACCTTGTAAATGCAATGGTTGCCACAGTTTTAGTTCAGAGCTGACCCTATCTGATGCAAGCAGTGCACACCCAATACATGGGGAGGTAAAGGTTATATGAGTTACCTGGCATCAATGTTACTATATGTATATGAGCAGTACTAAGGTTTTATGCCTCTAGGTGGTGAGTGAGTGTGCTATGCTTTGTCTCTTAACCAATGCAAAGGCATACTGAGCATGTCTACATCTGCCTACACACACTGCAGCTGATGGTTCCCTCTCTGACTCCTCATCTGCCTATGGCTGTGGTGACCTTGGGCTTGGTGGTGGGATGTGTGCTCCTTCCTCTTGCTGATCCTGCTGAAGCTGTTTCCTCAGGATTATGTTGTGTAGCATGGCACATACTGTGAATATTTCTGTATATGTCCAGGTATTATACTGCAGGGCTCCTCCAGTTGTATCTAGGCAGTGAAACCATGAGTTCAGCAAGCCAAACACACACTTTATGGTATTTCTGGTTCGAGTGTGTGCCTCATTATGGCATTATTCCATGGGTGTGCGTGCATTTCTGATGGGTATCATCAGCTACAGTTTGAGTGCATAGCTTGCATCCCCCAGTAGATGACTCTGTGGGATATCCCCCCAGCAAACATCTGGTACAGCTGGGAGGTATGTGAGATACACAAGTTGTGGTAACTGCCAGAGTTTATTTATTTTTATTTATTTTCTTTTATTTACATTTACAGAGTTGCCAGCACATACACATTAAAGATGATTCCCTTAGCATTAGACACTACTTGGCAATTGATAGATTGGGAATCCTTTCTGTTTATGTACAGCCTACCCTGTTCTCTGGATGGTGCCTTAATTTCTGTATGTGTGCAGTCTATGGTACCCAGTACTTCAAGGTAGTGTACTGCATGGTAGAACTCCTGCATATTTCTGCCCCAGTCATCAGAACTACATATAAAATATATCTGGTCACTGGCATATTGGAGCATAGCATTCAGAAACTGGTGGAGGATCCTGGATGCTGACACCCCAGTATGTCCCTTGTTGGTCTCTAAAAAGTATATGTAGCTAATATTCTAAGGGCTACACATACCTTTTTCTCCACTGGGATGGATTCCCCTTGGTTGGCTCTGGCTCCATCGAGGATGGCAGAGGTTACATAGTTCCTGTAGTGTGTCCCTCTCCACCCTGTAGCACTCTACAATTTCCACATCATGTAGGTTGTGAAAACTTAAATGGGGCCTGAAAGCTATTCTACTTTTCAACCTAGGCCTATTAGCATCAACAGCACCAGCATTGGCTTCAGCCTATAATACTTACAAATGAATTAAAGCAGCAGCAGCCCATAACAAGCTGTCTGTGTATACTCCTTTCCATGGCTGTGTTACAAAAGTTTTAAAATTCACAGGAAAAAACAGTCAAGAGTCTAGACTGATGCATTATAGCTTGTTGAATAGCTCTACCATGTTGGATTGGCTGATTAGCATGCAATTCAGCTGCTTATGTTGTAATTAGCATGGCACAGTGTTTAGCTTGTTTGTGCGAGGTGAGCCTCTACACTGCACTTACTGAATCTAAATTTTGTTTGCACCATGTGCCGACTGTGGTGTGAAGTGTACACAGTAAAAAAATTGCCGTGTAAGGCTTTATTTAAATGCTGTCTGAGGCATGGCTAGTCACCAGGCAGTGTGAACATTGGCTCTAGGTGATGGTCACTTAAAAAGTGACATCCTGACCCAATGTGTAAAAATAGGAGAAAAGTGGTTATGGGTAGATTGGTGGATTCTGTTATGGTAAAATGAGATGTGTAAGTGTATTATACAACAAAACTACAGAGGATGAAGATGTGCTGAAGGAAGTAAAGATGTGGGTGATTATGGAGAAAGAGGTGGGGCTGATGAATGTATTTATTTATTTTTTAATAGGAAATTTGTATTAAAGCTATTTTGTGTGATTTTGCCTTGATATTCCAAAATTAAATTATGTTAAATGAAGAAAGAAGAATGAGAAGGCAGTTATGTAAAGAATGTAACTATTATATATGATATGTGTTTTTGTAAACAGTGTAATTAATACAAATATTTTTATATAATGAAAATAATGTAAATAATGTGAAAAAAGTGAGTAAAGCAACTCCTATACCCTTTACCAATAACAGCATTGAGATCCTTTCCATTCACCTGAGCTACTACTCAACTCAAACAGATGGGACCTTGGTTTAACATCTCATCCAAAAGACAGCAGACTCAGGAGTGCAGAACTCAATTATGCTGCACAACAGTGTCAGCAGATAGCTTTGTCCACAACAGTACTGACACATTACAGAAGGCAGGTGCAAATGCATGCACTGCAAAGGACAGGAACTTTGATATGCTGTACAAGCAGTAACATAGTTTCTGGTAAGGTTAACCATGTTTGTATGCATGCACACATCACTGAACTGGTATTACAGACCACACTTATTCGCCATGCACATCAAGGCAAAATTGGGAGACATTAGGCTGAAACCCCCTAAGTCTGCCTTAATTATGGACCTTCCATCTACAAGTTCTTGACCTTAACATTAAAAACCATCACTGGATGAAGAGAGGAAACAAAATAGTTATAAAGGGCTCATTGTCAAAAATTGTAAATGGCTTAACAAAGGACTGAGAAATAATAAACAAGTATAAGTCCTTAATATTTTAGAAATATGCACAGTCCTTCTGCCATTGGTGGGGGTCATTGTTTGAAGGAATAAATGCCTTAAAAAGGACTACTAAAAATAAGCAAGCATTCATTTTTAATATTTTACAAATATGATCATTTCTCCTGCCAATGCATTATTTTTAATATCTCTCACTTGCAGCTTTTTATTGAGACAAATATTTCCTGTATGATATAAAATTTTCCTTGTAATTATTCTTTTCTTCATGGACTCAGCTTTCCTCATTACCTAGAGGAAAACAGCTCTTGTACTCACTTTTCTCACTTGTCTAGAGGAAAATATTTTTTTATTCAGGCATGTCCAAGGGTCAGCTCCCAGTGTTCTCTCCATTCTATCTGATGAATCTGGGCATCTTGTGGCAATGTAGAAATTGCCTCATGTACACAGACAACCCTCTCCTCCTACCACCCAACACTACAACCTGTGAGAGATGCACTTATCTAGCCAAACTGGAGGTAAAGCTCTCTCCAACCAAGACTGAACTTGACAGTCAAGAGGCGAAGGTAAACACTTGCACCACGCCACACTCATCACATAGTCTCACTAAATCTACACCACCAAAATCCACACATAGAAACACAGAAACATTCGCAGAGGTTTTCAGTAATAATCTGCTCAAGCAACAGAGACCTCCAAAGCAGAAATGCAAGCAACCTCCACCCCCCCCAACACAACACAAATGACACATAGCCAGCAGACTCAGTGTGCCAATAAACCACAGCCCATAAGGCAAAAAAGTACCCAACACACTAGTCATAGGTGACTTTATAGTCAAGCACACTGATGTCCCACTCACCAGGCTAAACAAGGAGAAAGTTACTGTCAGCTGCCTGTCAGGTGCCAGGATCCGCCACATAACCCACGCACTCAGGTCACTCCACAACAAGTACAAATATGACTCTGTCATTGTCCATGTTGGTGTGAATGACATGAGACATACCTCCCTGGACTACATGAAAAGAGACATGGAAGAGCTCTCTGATCTTGTAGCCCAGGCAGGTATGACCTTAGCCCTGAGTAGCATTCTGCCATCGCCCAGAATGATACCGCAGTACAAGGACAAAATGATTGACTTCAACAATTGGCTAAGCTTCTGGTGTCATTCTAAGGGGATCCAGTATCTGGCTTATGATGACACAGTCGACAGACCACGATGCTTTGCCACAGATGGCCTGTACCTGTTGCCCCTGTGATTCTGGCTAAGGCTCTTGCCGCCCCTATAGTGCCTTTTTTAAGCAAGGTTCAAATGACAAATTCACCACCGTAACAGGAACAGGCAAGCAAAAACTGACAGTAATGCTACTCAATGCTAGAAGTCTGGAGAACATCAATATCTGTGCAGTGACTGAGACCTGGTTCAAGGCTCCAGAGAGCACCCCTGCACTACCAGGCTATAACTCATATCACAGCTTTCAGCTATGTAACCTGGACTGAAACGCCAAAGGTGGAGGTATGTCCATATTCATTAAGGATATCCACACCTCCATGTTAGTTGCTCAGCATAATGCATCCGAGGTTATCCAAGTGCAACTAACTCTGGGCAAAACTGCAATCCAAATTGTAGGTTGCTACAGATCCTCCACCATGCCCCAGGATTCCCACTCTTCTTTTCTTGATCTACTGGAAAATATTAGGGTTCAACCAAACACCTTAATAATGGACGACTTCAACTACCCCACCATTAACTGGGAAAAATACTCATATACCAACTCCTTAGCTCAACGCTTTTTGGAATTCATAAACTCCAATGCTCTGGTTCAACTTATCCACACCCCCACCAGGGGCAACAATATCCTAGACCTAGTCATTACCAGCATGAGTGAACAGTGTTTCACACCTGAAGTCAACTACTCGTTGGTCTGATCCGACCATAAGCTAATCACCCTTGATATCCACCCCCCCCCCCCCAATAAAGAAACCACAGTAAAAAAATTCTCCAAAGCCAACTTCATGCTTCTTAAGACAGAAGTGGTGAACTTCATGATACCCATGCAGATGGACAATACAGTCACAACTGCTGAATCCTACACAAATGCACTCTATAAGCACTTACACAAATGCATGGATCGTGCTATCCCAAACAGAACCAAGACGCTATCCTCCAAAAAAAGGAAGCCAATCTGGTGGTCCCCCTGCTATAAACAAACTGTACAACAGAAGGAAGAAACTGTTGTAAAAGAGAGTAAAATCCCATGAGTGGAGGAACTCCCTGGTCAACCTCAGTAAGAAGCTGAGATCCCTTATAAGATCCTCCAAAGCTAGCTATTAAAACAAAATTGTCACTAGTTCTAAGGACAACCACAAAGCATTCTATAGCTATATCAAGAGTCTTGATGGCAACACCCAGATCTGCACTGAGTTACAGCACAACGGCACGAAAATTACAGAACCAACTGATATTGCCAACATCCTGGCAGATAGGTTCAGTGCTAACTTTACCCACCTTCACTCCCTAAAGGGCCCATATCTATACAGGAAGAATGCAGAGTCCCTTTAATCACAACTACGCAGGTAAAATCTACACTCTCTAAAGCCAAAAACACAACATCCATGGGACCGGACAACATCCCAAGCTGCGTTTTATACAGACTTCAGAATGAACTGGCTCCTCACTTAAGCACCATGTTCAATAATAGCTTCACATCAGGCTTTGTGCCACCTGAATGGTGCACAGCAACAGTTATCCCACTCCACAAAGGGGGAGCCAACACTGATCCTGGGAACTATCGACCTATTAGCCTAACGAGCCTGGTCTGCAAGGCCATGGAACGTATCATCATGGAACTCATAAACAAAGACATTGATAAATCTGGAAATAGGCTAGCATTTAATTTCAGTTGCCATAGCAATTCATGTTTCTCCAATAATAAATGGGTTGGACCCCGCTAATGTTGACAAGAACCTGATCAATGGCCCAAAAATTAAATATATGATTTGGGTAGTCTACGCTGTGTTTAGCTAATGCATTATCCACCCTATTCTTGTCAATGCAATAGGTATGTTCGTAGATGAGTTCCCTAAGTTTACGGTCCATTTTACTAATGTAAAACACCGTACAATGTTGACATTGGGCCAAATAAACAATTGATTTAGAGTTAAAGTTGAATTTGTTCTTAATGTAATAGGGCTTATTCCTAAATCTAAAAACCAGTCCTGCTCTCATGTACTTACATTGGTTACACATATCACAACGGTACATCCCAAGGTTTCTACTAGATTGAACAAAGACTGCTGTCCTACTAGAAGTAAGCATGAAACTAACTTAAAAAACAAACTACCCTAGTATAATCCAAAATTAAACAAGTTGTACAACAAAAGAAAAAAAAGTCATAGATAAAATTTGGAAGTGCAACACCAAGAAAGATAAAAATTCTCTCAGCAAACTAAATAGACAACTAAGAGGACTAATTAAGCCCAACAACAGAAGTTTTGAAGTAAAAATAGTGTCTCAAGCCAAGGACAACCAAAAGACTGTCTTTAGCAATGTATGAAACCTCAAAGGCAGCACACAAAAGTGTGCTGAAGTGCTGGTAAATGGAGCCATGTTTATTGAACTAGGAGATGTAGCAAATCTTCTGGCTGACAAATTCAGGTCCAACTTAACATCCTCTCACCTCCAGCTGGGCCCTGAGGAAATACCATCTTCTTTTAAATCTCAAAGACTACATTACCAAAGATGAAAATCCTGAGATGAAAATTACAAGTCTCGGAAACCCAAATGTCTGCATTTTACCATGGTAAGCGAACAGTTGGCCACTGAAATCCACACACTAAACTGGACACCATCCACACAATGCTTTCCATGTCATGGACCGCTAAACCATAACCGCAAATTCAACATATCCGGATTTGCGGTTATGCACTTTCGCTATTCTGAACATTCGACTTTATGGTCTCGAAATACTGATATCTGATATTTCAGTATTTCGAGATTATAAAGTGAACATCTCTCTCTCTCTCTCTCTCTCTCTCTCTCTCTCTCTATATAAATATATATATATATATATATATATATAATTATACACATACATGCATACATACATATGTTTATTTAAATGATATTTTGGACCCAACAGATACATAGTTTTAACCACAACCTCCATCATATATGTTTATTACACCATATTAAAATAGTTAATTATAATAGATATTCAGAAAATGGATACTCCTATCTGTCCATCTTTGAATCATACATTGCAAATGCATATGCAGCATATTGCCACCTGCTTGGTATACAACCTGCTAACAACATAACCATGTGAGATAGTCCTGCATGCTGAAGCATCGCCAACACACTCCCACCCCCCTCTCCTCCAAGTCTTACCGGCCATTAATGGAACTGAACTAATTCACTTTCATGGGAATCTCCCATTATGCCATTGAGCCTGCTTTTCAGCATTGATATATATAATGTGGGTCCTACATACACTCCTATATATTTAGGGCATTTCCTCTGCTGAGTGCACCCACACCTCCCTAACTTGACATTGTACCTACAACTTTGCGGTTATGCAATACTCCATGATATGCAGCAGTTCTATGAAAAGAGAGAAGCAGAAGGCATGGCACAGAGTCTCATAAAGTAGCCTACCTGCTATGTCCTGGTATCTGTCACAGGAGATTGCCTTTATTTGGAAAACAACTGTGTATGACAGTAAAAAGTTACAATTATACTTTGAAAAAAAAAAAATACAGTTGTGTACCTACCATAAATGTAGATGTCCGAGTGTATTCATTGTTGCAGTCATTACAATTGGGTTATCCTGCTGACAGGCTACCCGCAGTCGGCCCAAGTTCCAAAGTCTAGGTCCAGTGTCAGTTGCTGTCGCCTCCTCCCTGACGTCAGTGCACCAGGGGCATAAAAGATGCAGCCGACACCATTTTCTTCAGTTTTTCTTGCCCCAGATGTCAGGTGCCCTAAAAGGGTAGGCTACATTATGCCAATAAGCATGCATACACAAAAAACAACTTTTCCTTCATCTACAAGCAAATGCACCACATAGGTTGTATAGAATAGAGAAGTACAGATAAGTCTCAGCAAGGAAAAGGGGGATGGTGGGAGGGTAACCTGGAATGTAACAGTGAATACACTCGAACATCTACATTTATGGTAGGTACACAACTGTACTATGTTCATCGTGTTTCACTGTTGCAGTCATTACAATTGGGTTGAATCCCAAAGCTAAGGTTGGGGGGGGCTGGCTAAATAGGATTAGGAGAGGCTATTAGGCCCTGCAGAACTGCAGTGGCAAAGCCTGCCCTGGATTTAGAGTAGAGAGGTAAGTGGTAGTGCTTTGTAAAAGTATGCACTCAACTCCAAGTTGCAGCCTCTAAGATGTCTTTGGTTGGTACTCCTCTGAGGAAGGCTGCTGTAGTAGCTGCTGCTCTGGTTGAATGTGGCCTAATGCCCTTATGCACTGATTTGCCATGCTGTGAATAGCAGAAATGAATGCAGTGGCATATCCACTTTGAAATAGTCTGTTTTGAGATAGGCTTTCCTTGTTATCCTGCAGCATATGCCACTAGAAGTTGTTCAGTCTTTCTGAAAGCTTTGGTTCTGTCCAAGTAGAAGGGTAGCTGCCTGTGAATGTCCAAAGAATGCAGAAGTCTCTCACCCTTATTCTGTGGGTTTTTGTAAAAGGTAGGCAAATTAATTGTTTGGTTAAGGGCCACACTGGACACTACCTTAGGCATATATGTAGGGTTTGTCCCTAGAGAAGCCCTGTCAGGATGGAAAATGATAAAAGGTTCCACAGCCATGAGTGCCTGTAACTCTGAGACTCATCTAACGGAGGTTGGGGTATCTGCTATCATCCATTGGTTTCAATTTCTGAACAACAAGGCCAAAGGTGCTGCTGTGCTCACTTACGGATTTTGTTCCACAGCATAGAGAGGAGTCTTTGATTGAAATCCTCCTCCTCGTCCTATTAATAGTAATAGAGGGTTAAGTCTCCACTTTCCGCCTCTTGTGGATGATGGATCTCTAGATTTTGAGGTGAAATATTCAATCAATCTGGGTTTTGACAGCCTTTGTGTATGTTAGGCAAGGTCACCCTCTGAGCAGCGTGTTGCACTGAATAGTTCTTTCTTGACACATTTTGAGATTTTGAGACCCTTTTGGTGAGGAACTTTTTGTGCCTCTCCAGCTGCTGCAAGTGTCGGGTCAGATACATTTCATTGGGGAATGGGGCACTCAATCAATCATTGATGAGTGATGAGTGAGTAAAGGGAGACTATGACCCTTGATCTAGATGAGAGAAATCCCTCATGATAAGGTGGGCAAAGTGTGAAGGTCTTCTAACTACTTTTAGCTACATGGGTGTCGAATGACAGACTACAACCTGGGTCTGGTCCCCAGGTCCCTGATAACTTCTTCTGTGCTCAGTGGATTGCCAGCTATTTGGTAGCTAGGGGTAACCTAGGTTATTGCTAGGAGCAGAGCTGTTTTCCAGGATAAGAATTTTATATCAGCTGCAGAGGCTGGCTCAAATGGAGGCAGTGTGAGTTTTTCCAAGACATAGTTGAGGTCCCAAGCATGTATTGGTGGTCTCCTTGGAGGTCTTATGTTTTTGGCCCCTCTGAGGTACTGCCTTAGCAATGGATGAGAAAAAATAGGTGGTTCTGTATTGTAATGAGCTGAAATGGCAGAGGCATGAATTTTAATTGATGAAAAGGAAAGGCCTTTATCCAGCATCTCAGTTAAGTATTGCAAAATCTGAGGAATATTTGGAACAGTCATGTCAATACCTAGTGCCTGGTTCCAAGCACAGAATCTCTTCCATTTTTCTGCATAAGATTTTCTGGTACTAGGCCTCCTGGCCTCCAAAATAACATCCATCACTACTTTAGAGAGAGGTGTGTCTTGAATGACTACATTATCCCCCATGCTGCCAGGTTTAAGGTCCTGAGTTGGCTGTGCAGTATCTGACTGTCTTGTTGGGTCAGTAAGTGAGGAATTTGAGGTAATGTCCAAGCTGGGCATTGAGACAAGCTCTTTAAGATTGGGTACCAGTGCTGGCGAGGCCAGTCTGGGGCAATCAGTATCATTTTTGGCTTCTCTTGTCTGACCTTGAGGAGTACCTTGGAGAGGAGAGGCAGAGGAGCAAAGGCATATACTGTTAGGTTTTTCCAGCTGAAAGATAGAGCATCCACTTTCCATGCTTGCTTGTGATAAGTCCTTGTGCAGAATCTCTGTAGTGGGCGGTTGTGAGGGGAGGCAAATAGGTCTATGTCCGGGCATCCCCAGTTCCTTGTTATCATGCTGAAGACTTGTGGATCCAATTTCCACTCGTGGGGATCCATTAGGTTTCTGCTTAGTTTGTCTGCCAGAGTATTTATCCTTCCTGGCAGGAATTGTGCTTGCAGATGTACTTGGTAAGTCAGTGCTGTGTCCCAAAAATTCATGGCTAGTCTGCAGAGGGGGTAGGAATGCATGCCCCCTTGTTTGTTTATGTACCACATGACTGTAGTATTGTCCGTCATTATCAGTAGTTGTCCTGGATGAAGTTGATCCTTGAAGGCTGTCAGGGCATTCTGAACAGCTAGCATCTCTTTTTGATTGATATGTAGATGCATTTGACTTGCGGACCACGTGCCCTGAATACATCTTCCTGCCATATGGGCCCCCCCAGGCATAATCTGATGCATCTGTTGTCAATGTCTGCCTGGCTGTGGCTAAGGTGAATGGCTGTCCCGTGTTGAGGTGAGAGGCTTTTGCCCACCATCAAAACTCCTGTTGCAGGCAGGGAATGAGGGTAATTATTGTTTCAAGGCTGTGGCAATGTTGAGTCCAAACACTTTTAAGATACCATTGAAGTTTCCTCATATGCAGTCTTGCATATGGAATTAGCAGTATGCAGGATGCCATGAAGCCCAACGCCTGCAGAATTTTTCTTGCAGATAACCGGGGCTTTTTTTGCCAACATTTTGAAATAAGTAGTCAGTTGTCTGTGTTTGTCTGGCGTGAGATAAGCCATCTGGGCAGTTGTATTTAAGCTTGCACCCAGGAATATTATCCCTTGAGAGGGTATGAGCTTTGATTTCTTTTCATTTACTGTGTACCCTAGACCTGTTAATAATCTTTTTACAAACGCAAGATGCTGTAGTAGGATGTCCTTGTTCCCTGCTTGAATAGGGCAGTAGTCCAAGTAAGGATATATTTGTATTCCTTTTTGTCTGCAAAATGCAATTACTGATGCCAGGCATTTTGCGAAGACCCTGGGTACAGTAGATAAGCCAAAGGGCAGTGCAGAGAATTGGTAGTGCATTGAGCCAGCTATAAATCTGAGGTATCTTCTGCATGATTGTCTGATTGGGACATGCAGGTATGCCTCTTTTAGGTCTAAAGTCACAAGCCAAGCCTTCTTGCCAAACATGGGCAGAAGCTGCTGCAGAGTTAACATTTTGAATTTTGGAATATCCAGGAATGTGTTTAGGATAGACAGGTCCAGTATTGGTCTCCAGGCTTTGTCCTTTCTGGGTACCAAGAATAGTCTTGAGAAAAATCCTTGTCCCTGCTCTTGCTGTGGTGCTTGCTGAATGGCTCTCATGTCCATGACGGATGAAACTTGTTTTTGTGCCTCTGCCCATTGATTGCGTGGCAGGTCTGGCATACCGTTTAGCCTTGGTAGGGCGTGAAAGTGGAACCTGTAGCCTTGAGATACGATATTTAAGACCTATTTGTCCTGGGTGATCATGTGCCAATTTTGTGAAAAAAGTGCTAGTTTTCCCCCAAAGGAGCTGCCAGAAGATAAGTGCTTGGTGCTGGCAGGGAGAAGTATTGAGACTGTTTCCTGTATGGCTATAATTTTTCCTCTCCGCTTTTGGAGGTAGAAGCACCCCATTGTTTAGGCCTGTATGAGCCTTGGGGCTGTGATCTGCCTCTGGGGCATCTGTATCTGCCTCTTTGTGGCCTGTCTGACACTGGAAAGGACCAATTCTTTGTAGGCCAGTTCCTGCTAAATCTGGGAGGCTGTACCTGTAAGAAATCCTTCACTGTTTGCATAGATTTAGCTTTGTGCTCCATTTTCTTCAACACCTCTTCTGCTTTAACACCAAACAAGGTATCATGTTTTAGCCAATCCAAAGTACACGTTTGAAGGACATCTGATTGTGAAACCACAAAACAGTTCAATGCCCAAATGAGTAGATAACACACCATAAGCTCAAAGTGTAGAACAACAAAACGAAGCGAAAATACTTCAGCAGTTTATTAGTTTAGCGCTTTTTTCCCCATAAAATGGGAACTTCATCAGAACAAACTTCCCTTCCAGGTCAGCCATTAAAATACAGATCATTTAACTGAAAGTAATAAAATATCAATTAAACAATTAATTTCTTAAATAAACACACATTGTGTGTAAAAAATGTAAATAATTTAAAAACATATGTAAAAACCATTTATATAAGTCATTGTAAAAAACTTTAAGAAGTTTAGAATGTCAGCGCTTTTTTCTTTAATACAGGCAGTAAACATAAATAGTCATTGAGTTCTGGTTTTGTCAGTGCATTTAACTTAACAATCTAATAGAATTCCCTCAAATCTAAATTTTCTATTGGATTGTTAAGTTAAATGCACTGACAAAACCAGGACTCAATGACTATTTATCTTTATTGCCTGTATTAAAGAAAAAAGTGCTGACTTTCAATTAAATGATCTGTATTTTAATGGTGTGTCATCTACTAATTTGGGCATTGAACTGTTTCAAGGTATCATGTGGTAATGGAGCATCTAATAGCTTTTCTTTAACATGATTGGGCAGATTCTGTTCTTTTAATCAAACATGCCTCCTAATGACAGAACCTGTAACTGCGGCCCTGCAGGAGGCCTCTAGAGAATCAAAACCACATTGCAAAGTATGCTTCCCCACTTGTTCAGCTGCATGCAATAAATCCTGCATTTCTTTAACATTTTCTGTTTAAGCTGTGACATAAGATATTGCTGATATTTAAGCATATGAAACTGACAATTTAAAGCTCCTACAGCCAAGGTAGCAGAAGTATAAATCTTTTTCCCCCATCTGTCCAGGGCCCTTGAATCCCTATCAGAGGGGATAGGGTTTTTTGCAGTGGAAGCCTTGACCCCCTTGGGACTTTGAGAAATAGTTTCTGGGTCAGCAGCAGGGTTTTTGTAAATAAATTTATGAGAATCAGGTACCCTGTAGTATCTGTCTGGCTTAACAGGAGCTGGTGGTAAAGAGTCAGGAGACAGACCGGACTCTGAAAATACATCATCTACAATGTCTAAAACAGGAGGAATAGCAAGGGTCCTGTGCTGGGGTAATAAAAGGAAGTCT
The DNA here is from genome assembly GCF_019279795.1 of Protopterus annectens. Taxonomy (NCBI): domain Eukaryota; kingdom Metazoa; phylum Chordata; order Ceratodontiformes; family Protopteridae; genus Protopterus; species Protopterus annectens. The sequence goes on along the minus strand of NC_056731.1, from coordinate 1,039,148,891 downwards.
CTGAGCCTTTTCTTGGATTCTGAGTAATCTTGGCTCTCCCAGTGGAAATGCTCCCTCATAGTATGCAGGGTCTCCCAAAAGAATAATCCTCAGGAGGTGTGGCTGAAGGGATAGATTCTTCAGCATCAGAATCCTCATAGGGAGGAAGGGAATATTCCTGTTCAGAAGAGGAATCAGAAGAAATGGAAACCTGATCTGAGGATTCATAGTCTATCTCTTGCCTAAGCCTCTTATCAAGAGGGGGATGGGAACCCCTGATCAAAGTAATTAGGTTTTCGGCCATTTTAAGCATCTGTTTTTTAGGCATGGAGGCCTGTCCAGGAGAATGCTGTACTTGTTTCTTTGTCTTTAGAGCTGCTTTAGTCTTTGCCTTTGAAGTTGAAGATAGCTTTACATATATCTGTGTAGGCTTGAAAACACCCTCAGAAGCCGATGCCTACTCAACGGCTCTGGACCCATCTGAGGGAATAGTTTCCGAGTGTCCAATACCTTGAGTTTCCAGCAGCCTAGTCAGCTCCACGTGGGCGTCGGAAGCGGCCTGTGGCTCTGAGGTAGCGGGTGTCAGGGGCTGCGAAAGCACCTGTTAGAAAAATATGTAATAGTAATATGCATGCTTAGTGCATTTAGTGCATTCGAGATTTAAAAGGGTTAATACATTTATTCTGTTCACACTGCATGAATCTGCACAGCCATTAGAAACTTAACAAGAGGCATTCTATTTTCTGCTAATGTCAGCAAATAACAAGAAGTAATTCATTTCTGCTAATGTCATGAAAATTAACAAAGGGATATTGATTTCTGCTTATGCCATGAGAAAACATGCAGCTGTTAGAAGCTATTGATAAAGAAAACAATAGATGATTGAAAGTTTAAACCATAGTCAGCATTACTTGTACTAAAACTAGAAATGTACCTTGAATCTAGGTAAAATGTAACACATGTATTAGAACAGTACAATAGAAGAACTGAAATGCTGAAATGGACTGACATAAACCCGAGGCCAGGTTGTCTTTCTTAAAATGTTTTGCAGAATGACAGATATTTTAACTTGGTAGCAATAAGTCTAACAATATTTTCTGTAGAACATACAGAAAGCTGTGTCTAACTACGTCAGCAATAGAATGTAACATTTTCTATGTGACAGGAAGAGAACTGTATAAGTGTAATCTACTAGTCATTAATCATTTAGGCAAACCCTGCGTATACATGCTTTGTCTCCTTGCTGCAAGTAATAAAGGGTGCCTTGCTTGAACCTAATGTGAATTGGTCTTTGAAGTTTTTTCCTTTGACAGATTGGTCCTTTGGACCGGAACCCTGTCTTCACCTCGGATCAGACAGGCCAGGTGGTTGAAACCGTACGGGGAAGAAACCAAATCGGTTCTTCTTATCTGAAAAGTCCTCCGACTGTATTGTCATTCAAAAGAGGCCAGCCACTTTCTGATCTGCGACTGAAGGACAGGTCTCTGCGAACTGGTGATCAATCACGTGGGCTCAGGTAAGGTGAATCTACTTTTTTCTGTTTTCTATTTTAGATCAGGGACTAGATGTGTATTGTTTTTGTTAGACTGTATTTTTCGTACAAGTCAGGGACAAAAAACATTACTGTCTTGTCATAGATCAGGAGAAACAGAATAAGTAGGCAGTCATTCTGAAGAGACTATAACAAAATCTGTGGTACCACATTAAAAAAATTTAGAGAAGTTATGTAACAATCAAAGGGTAGAACAAAATGGGTAATAATTGCACAAAAAGGCCCCAAAATCCGCCGTTAACAGAAGATGCAAAATACGTGCAGTCACAGCGTGCCGACAATATTAAATATTATTCAAAATGGGTTAATAAGTACGAATTCGATGGAAAATTAGAAAAATCCTCACTTATCAAACTTGTCAAACAGCTCAAAACCGATTCCAAAGGTTGGGTAAAAAAGCAACGTAAATTAGGAATTCCTCAGGCACACAGGTGGATTGAGGAAGTAAACCCTAGGGAACAAAAGAACAAAAATTCAAAAGCAATGTTTTTAGACAAGGAGGACAATAAATAAAGTAATAGCATCAGCACCTCCGCCTCCCTTACCGGAATATGAAGCAAGTGAACAGGTTAGTCCACCCCCACGATATCCTGTAGTCACTGAAGATAGATGCATTATGAAAATAAAACCGTATATTAGAGATCCCATCCAGACCAGGTCTCGAACAAAGGCAGGTAACCCAAATGAAGGCATCGAGTTATGGCAAATGGTTAAAAATTCATGATCTATAAGTGAAGGAGAAGAAATATGCCCACTTATAGAAGTAACCAACCCTTAGGCAGGTCAGGACAATCAGGACCCAACTATTTTAGTGTATAGACCTTGGACTCCGGAAGACATCCGGAAAGCCACTGAGGGAATTTCCCATCCAAAGGTTAATTTTAGAAAATTCTCAGAAGATTTACAAGGAATGAGGCTGAGTTATAACTTAAATGGAGAAGAGGTAGAAAAAGTAGTTAGACAAATTGTAGGCCCAGATTGGTATATGATTAGTGGGAACTGGAATCCCCGTGATGCTGCACAAAGATCCCTCCCACATAGCAGCGCAGAATTAGACACCAGAGTAAAAGGTCTTACAGACCGCATCTCTGAGAAATGGAAACCCAGGGCAGACTGGACTTGCATTAATCAATGCATCCAACAAGAAGGTGAAATGATTGACCGGTATTATGCCAGACTATTAGAGTGTTTTAATAATCACTGTGGAATGCAGGTTCCTGAAGATCAAATGCAAGATTCCCCATATGAACAGCAGTTAAAGAATGCATTCTTAAAGGGCAGTATTACACCTATAAGCAGTTTTATTACAAAACACATGCTATATTATCATACAAGCAGGTTACAATCATTACTTGAATATGCTAGGCATGCTGAAAGGCATTTTAATAGCAAAAAGAAAAAGGAAGCTCAAATATTTTCTGTAGAAGATGGAGCAGAAGTTTATGTAGTACAGTCTGGGAAAAAGGGAAAGAAAAATGCACAGGGAAACAAACAATCTGATCAATGATCAGATGACTTTGAAGAGTGAAAGAAATGGGGGCAATGTTTTAAATGCGGTAAAAAGGGACATTTGGCAAGAGATTGCAAGAAAAACAAGAAGGCAACAACGGAAGACAAGGAGGGTGAGGACTGACTATATGGCAGTCAGGAATCACTAGAAGGGGCTAGCAAAGAAGGGACAAATGAGAATGTGAAAGAGGGAGTAGAGGAAGTACAGGAAGTTAGTGACAATGAAGAAAATGAAATATTAAACCTAGCTTTATTGAGCTTGGAGCTCTGTTTAGCAGACACAAAACCAGAAGTTACACTCTTGGTAGAAGGGATTCTTGTGTGACTCAGGGGCATCACGAACCCTGATACATCCCTCCAAACTGGCAGAAAGCACAGAGACACCTGATTACATACTGGTCAAAGCAGCTAATGGACAGCTGTATCGGGAGCCACTCTCCCGTGACATTGCAATAACTGATTCAGTTTCAGGATTGACACAAAAAAGCAAAATTGTTGTTTCTGCAAAATGCCCAGTAAACCTCTTGGGCAGAGACCTAATGCAGCTATTTGGTATAGCAGTAGTCCCAACCATGCAGGGTATGGAAGCACAGCAACAAATTGATACCTTTGCAGTGCAATCGGAGGGTGAAATGTTTTATTGGTACAGCCAGGACTTGGTTACGACTGGTCCAGGGACTGTAACCGAAGAGTTAATGAATGTAGCCATCAGCAAGTTCCCCTCCCTTGACATTGATAAGCAGCAACTGTTGCACTGTACCCTGTATTATTGTAACACACCAGGACCTGATAAGGAATATGATCAAGAATTATTTAAGAATCATGCAAACAGATTGATATTGCGTAACCTGTACTGGGACACAGAAGGGAACAGTGTTGCCAGCTGTTCATTGCCCCAGGAGTTCTTTGCACTTTATAAATCTAATCGATTACCACATGTTAGCTTAACCAAAAACAGAAATGTAGAATGGGCAGACCTAGGAGAAAAAGTCACAAGATGGGAGAAACAGACGGAGCTAGAACTGTCAGAACAGGGAATACAAATACAGAAGTTGAATTGGATAACTCAGACCAACCCAGCTGTGCACTGGTGAGGGCAGCTGATTGACACTCCTGTTAAAAGAGGAAGAAAATGCCTTACAAAATATACCAGAGACTCTCTGGTCAACAGGAAAGTCAGATGTAGGACTTATTCATACAGCAGGACCAGTTACTATCACGCCAAAGTCAGCATTTAGACCACAAAAGAGAGGTATCCCTTAAGAAAAGATGCAGAGGAAGGGATAAAGCCTTTTATAGCAACCTTACTTAAAGGAGGGATACTAGTAGAATCTCCCAATTCACCATCTAACACACCCTTGTTTCCAGTCAAAAAAGCAAATGGAGAATGGCGTATGGTCCAAGATTTGGAAGCTGTAAATGATGCAGTAATACCAAGGGCACCCACGGTGCCAGACCCACACACCCTGTTGAATGATTTAAAACCTCAACAGAAGTATTTTTCTTTGGTAGACATCAGCAATGCGTTCTTATCAGCAATGCTTTCTTTTTGATACCGATACATCCTGACAGCCAGTATTGGTTTGCATTCACATTTCAGGAGAAAAGGTATACATACATGTGACTACCGCAGGGATATTGTGAAAGTCCAACGATATTCTCACAAGAAATGGCAAGCAACTTGGCAGGATTCACCCCACCAAGAGGCAGTCAGATTTTACTTTATGTTGATGACATCTTGATGGCAGCCCCCACCCAGCAGGATTGCAGAGAGGACACCGTAGCACTTCTACAATTTTTAGCCGCTGAAGGACATAAGGTAAATAAAAGTAAACTGCAGCTTTGGAAAAAACAAGTTAAATACCTGGGATATGTAATATCCAAAAAAGGCAGAACAGTAGATGGGGACAGAAAGGTAGCAATTTTGCAAGCACCAAAACCCACTACCAAGAAGGAAATGATGTCCTTCCTGGGTACAACTAATTTTTGCCGGAGTTGGATTCCAATCTATGCTTTGGAATCTGCACCTCTGACTGACCTTATATATATGAAGCCAATGGCAGCACAAGATTTATTACAATGGACACCAGAAGCAGAATCTGCTTTCTGCTGACTGAAGCAGTTAATTGCATCCTCATTAGTTCTGGGATTACCAAACTACCATAAACGTTTTTTTCCAAACTGTAGATTGTAAGCAGGGTTACATGATGTCAGTATTAACACAGCAGCATGGGGATAAGCAATGCCCCATTGCTTACTATTCATCACAACTAGACCCAGTGGCATGATCCTTACCCCACTGTGTACTAGCAGCAGTTGCAGCTGCAATGGCAGTACAGGCTTTGGCCTCAGTAGTCTTATTCCACCCTCTCACTTTGAGAGTACCTCACGCAGTCATGATTATTTTACTACAAGAAAAGGTGGCATATCTTTCCCCTGCTAGGCATCTTTCCTGTATGACTATATTGTTGAGCCAACCTCATATGACAATTGAGCGATGCACGACTTTAAATCCCTCCACTCTGCTCCCAACCCCTGCAGACGGCACACCGCATTGCTGCCTGCAGGTAATTGAGCAAAAGACACTACCTAGAAAAGATCTCACGGATGACCCCTTGGATGATGCCGAGGTGACATACTACGTGGATGGCTCATGCAAAAGAGGTCCTGCAGGACAGAACCTAGTAGGATATGCAGTAGTTTCTGATACTGAAATTATAGAAGAAAAACCTTTACCACACAACTTATCTGCACAGGCAGCAGAATTGATTGTATTGACACGGGCATGTACCTTAGCAAAGGGTAAATGTGTAAACATTTTTACTGACAGCCAGTATGCTTTTTCTACTGTACATGTTGTTGCGCAACAGTGGAAAAACCAGGGAATGATAACATCTACTGGCAAACCTATAAATCATGCACAGTTTCTTTTAGATCTTTTAGAATCTATTCAGTTACCTCAGAAAGTAGCCATTTGTAAATGCACAGCTCACACCAAGCAACAAGATAGGATTTCAAAAGGTAATGCGAGAGCTGATACAGCTGCAAAACAAGCAGCCACAGAAGTATTTCTTTTAAATAAGGAATTACAACCCATTGAGATTTTAGACTTAGAAATGTTAAAAAACAATGCAAACACTCTCTATGCAAGCTGAAAAACAGCGATGGGTAAAACGAGGAGCAATTCTCAAAAAGGGGCTGTACATCTCTAGAAAAGGGAAACCTATACTACTATCTAATTTGTTTAGATATGCAGCTTTGTTGAACCATGGGCAGTGCCATGTCTCAACAGGGGGGATAGTACAGCTGGTGAACCAGGTGTTCACAACGTACAGATTTACAAACTACTCTAAAACATTTTGTTTGACGTGTCAGATTTGCAATAAACATCATGCACAAGGGGCGTTAAAGCCTAAGCAAGGGAGTTTCCCTACACCACCGTATCTGTTTCATACTATCTGTATGGATTTCATAGAATTGAACAAATAAGAAGTATTGTCTTGTCATTATAGATATGTTTTCCAGATGGGTGGAATCCTTTCCAACCAAAACTCCAGATGCAGCTACAGTGGCAAAAGTTCTTGTCAAATAAATCATCCCTAGATTTGGCATTCCAGAAAGGATCTACAGTGACAATGGTACACACTTTGTAAACCAAACCATACAGCAGTTAAGTAAGCATTTTGCTATTTCTTTAAAAAATCATTGTGCATACCATCCACAATCAGCAGGGCTAGTTGAAAGGCATAATGGTATATTAAAAAACAAATTGAGAAAATTAAAAGCTGAGACAGGAAAACATTGGATACACTGTTTACACCTGGCACTGTTGAGCATGAGAACGGTCCCTACAGCAAAAGGATTGACTCCTTTTAAAAAGTTATTTGGAAGGGCTTACTATACACCCCAGTTGAAACTTCTTATGTCATCAAACCAGGAAGCTGATTTTACACTAGCTGACTATATGAAGAAAGTCATGAATTCTAAACATCTGTTGCAGTCAAATTCTGTTTCAGATAGAAAGCAAACCGAGACATCAGAAGTGGCAGTAGTGACACCCGGGGACTGGGTGTGGATAAAAGTTATCAAGAAGAATTGGTCATCGCCAAGGTGGGAAGGTCCCTACCAGGTGCTTTTTTCAACAGCCACTGCAGTCAAGATAGCAGAGGGAGCTTTGTGGATCCACCTGATGCACTGTAAACTTGTTAAAAGCTTTGAACTGGGCAAAAATCTTACCTCTCCATCGGGGCCCTCAGCACAAAGTCTGGCTACAAAGGGGGGGTCAGATCAATAGGACTGATCCGTCTTAACCCCAGTGAAAAAACCATCGGTGCTGGAGGTCCTATTAGGGCAGAGAGTAAGAACACGTGTCTGAATTAAAGATGACAGAATCCAGTAAGATCCAAATGTACCTATTCGGAAGAGTCGGAGAAAACAGGAATGCAGAACAACCGTTTCCTATGAAGTATTGCCTAACCATCCTGTCGACTGTACTAGTGACAATAATCTTTTTGTTGTGGCCATTCCTTTTCTCAGCCACACAAACTGGACTGAACAATCATGCAGAGTTGTACGCAGAGTGGCACCCAAACTTTAACCCTTAGAGACCTTCAGTGTTTCGAATTGCTGGATTTGCACAGCTTTGCCAACAGCATACGGGGGGGGGGCGTATTGTTAACTTCAGTCCTCCTAAGGAGCCAACAAGACCTGGGAAAACTTAGTCTATGATACATCAGATGTCACATCACAAGATAAAGTAGCATTGCACCTGTCTGTTCGACAGAGAGGGACTGTGTGTTTTTACAAAAATGACACAGTCCAGGTGGGTTGGAGCAATTGCAATGTGACTGTTCCGTATAGATGCTACAATAAGACTGATAACACAGGATCCTATTGTAACATGAGCTATGATTCATTTGCTGAACTGATGCATAGGACAACTAATGAAGTAAAACATAATGCTGACGTTTATAGACAACTGTCTATGATAGACAAAAAAATGTTTCATCCAGAGCCAGGACATAGTAAAGTTACTACCAAAGTAGAAGACTGTTATTTTGTATGTGGTATGAAAGCATACAAGTGGTTACCTGAGAGTTGGATGGCAGTTGTTATTTGTGGTACCTGGTTCCGGCCATACGACACACAGCAGTTCTACCTCAAGGGAAAATCCAGAATGTTTGATGAGAAATCAAGAAGCCTGTCAATCCAGTGGGGCAAATCAATGCGGGCTGGAAAAACCATCATGCTGTGACCTTAGGGAAAAATGGACTGTCACGTTTTGACTTGGGTGATACCATCATCTCGTGGGCAGGTGTATTGCCAGCATATGGAGCAACGAAGTCAATCTGGGAACTGAGAAAATTGTCTAAACTTCTCGAAATAATGAGCAATGCAACCTTTTCTGCCCTAGAATTGGTGATTGATGAACTGACTGCCATGAGAACTGTAGTGCTTCAAAACTGCATGGCTCTCGACTTCACCCTAGTGGTGAGAGGAGGTGCATGCACTTTAATCCAGGAGGAGTGCTGTACATATATTCCTGACCACAAACAAGAGATAGACAATCATCTTGAAGTAATTCAGCAGGTGTCAGCCATGACCAAACCAGGACCAAATCCATTGACGGACTTTTTCCAGAGATTGTTTGGGGGGTGGGGCAGTATCCTGATGAACATCCTGATTGCCATCTGTGTAGGAATGATCCTACTGGTGGAATGTGTGTGTTGCTGCATCCCCTGCATAAAAAACTGGTTACAGACTTTATAGACATGTCAGTTTCAGAAACCTTATACCAAGGTGCTGAACTTGAAGAATTACTGAAAAACTGAAAATGCTTTCATAAGTTTAAACTGAATGACTCTCTTAACTGCAAATCCTGAGTAGGAAGAGATTAGGGGAAGAAAAACTGTTTATGCTTATCTTGAAAGTAGAATAAAAGTATTAAAAGGGGGGAAATGTTAGAAAAATATGTAATAGTAATATGCATGCTTAGTGCATTTAGTGCATTCGAAATTTAAAAGGGTTAATACATTTATTCTGTTCACACTGCATGAATCTGCACAGCCATTAGAAACTTAACAAGAGGCATTCTATTTTCTGCTAATGTCAGCAAATAACAAGAAGTAATTCATTTCTGCTAATGTCATGAAAATTAACAAAGGGATATTGATTTCTGCTTATGCCATGAGAAAACATGCAGCTGTTAGAAGCTATTGATAAAGAAAACAATAGATGCTTGAAAGTTTAAACCATAGTCAGCATTACTTGTACTAAAACTAGAAATGTACTTTGAATCTAGGTAAAATGTAACACATGCATTACAACAGTACAATAGAAGAATTGAAATGCTGAAATGAACTGACATAAACCCAAGGCCAGGTTGTTTTTCTCAAAATGTTTTGCAGAATGACAGATATTTTAACTTGGTCAGCAATAAGTCTAACAATATTTTCCGTAGAACATACAGAAAGCTGTGTCTAACTACGCCAGCAATAGAATGTAACATTTTCTATGTGACAGGAAGAGAACTGTATAAGTATAACCTACTAGTCATTAATCATTTAGACAAACCTTGTGCATACATGCTTTGTCTCCTTGCTGCAAGTAATAAAAGGTGCCTTGCTTGAACCTAACGTGAATTGGTCTTTGAAGTTTTTTCCTTTGACAGCGCTTCACTGAGAACCGGCGAACCGGCGACAGGCCTAATGGAAGCCTCGTCATTGGTTTTGGACCTCAGATGCCTGTCTTTTTCTTTTTCTTTGCGCTTTTTATAAACTCTGGTAGTCGGCTTTTCTGACGGCGTTATATAATTGAGTCTTCTGCCAAAGTAATGAAATGCAAAATCGTACCAACACTTAATCGTGCACTGGTTAAATCTAGCACAAAACTGACAATTAGCAACATTGTGGTCAGGGCCTAGGCAAGGAATACAGTAAGAATGAAAATCCTTATGAGGTATTTGCTTCCCACAAGAAATACAATTATTAACTTTTTCTGACATCGGTCTGGAGCAAGAAAAAAGTTTCCACAACGGGGTACTTAGCTTTAATGAAGACTTCAGATCTAAAATTCGAATTTGAAAATCTCAGGAGTCAGCCAACCGGCACTTGTGAACTGCTTTTGCTTTGGTCACCGCGCGGCAAGAAAGACTGAAGAAAATGGCATCGGCTGCATCTTTTATACCCCTGGCGCACTGACGTCAGGGAGGAGGAGACAGCAACCAATGCCTGACCTAGACTTTGGAACTCGGGCTGACTGTGGGTAGCCTGCCAGCATGTTAACCCAATTGTAATGACTGCAACAGTGAAACATGATGAACATGTAGCAATTATTGGTATTTTCTATACCATTCAGATTTTTCCTGCCTAAAATACACTTCACACTGCAGAATATCTTCAAGCTTTTGGCAATACAGATTGCCATGCAGGTACTGGCAGTGCTTATTGATAATGGGGAATGCTGTTAGGCTCTTTAGGCAGCTTAGGATGATCAAATCATGCATGTACTTTATGCAGTGGTCTTTGATAACAGAGCAAAACAGCTGTAATAATGCTGCCAGGTGCCCTGAGCAATCCACTGTTTAGTGCAATCCTGGCAAGGATCTTGTTGCTTCACCCTGCCCCCCCCAAAAAAAAACATAATATTCTGGTTTTATCACTATGGGCACCACTACTGTGTTGATTGGTGCTTACACTAAAATGACAAATGTGGTCTCTGACGTCTTGCACTTCTTCCACACAAGGCAGACAATTGCTATAGCTCTACCTAGTATGATCTTAATAGCTACTCATAAAGTAGCTATATTAATATGTGGAGCATAATATTGCTTTCTCACACATATCAGACAAACATTGACTGAGGGACATTAGCATAAGCAGCCATCACCACAGATGCCCTGTTAAGAAATATGCTGTTCTGGGATTTATGATGGAAATGTTAATTCTGTTTCAAAAACAGAGCATCCCAGTGCAATGCCCATACATGGTGGCAGGCAAGAGGTCTCACTCTTGGTTTGTGGCAATGTGCTGTTGAATCTGGGTATGTTTTGTCACCCTAAGTGATTCACAAAAAGCTATCCATTTTCAACTATCATTTATAGCTGAAAAATTCAGTCCTCCACTTTAAATGCCAAACTATTCATCAAGATTCCAGCAGGAGACAAAACAAAGAGTTTTCATTATACAGTTCTCTGCAGTATTATGGGAAGACAAGTATCCCTGGGATGATTTGCAAGTGACTTCTGGCCTTGAACAGCATATAGGTATATATATGAATAATTCCTTGTGATGGTTTACTAAAAGCTGTACCTGCACATATTCCATCTGTAGTATATGTAGCAAAATACCTGTACAGCTGGTGATGAAAAACAGGCTGGTATCAGGACTGCCTACCCTTATAATATCTCTGTGTCCTCTGCATACCTGATCTTAGCCTGTGATGTAGAGACAGGTGTTTTGGACCATCCCTGTATAACGCCAACCTCATATCATAGGAGCCTATTATATAATATGGCCATAATGATGCACCTATTCCATGCAGATGGTGATGCCCGTCCTTTGAATTTGTATCAATGTGAGACTCTGTGTGACAGCCACCTCAGCTATACACATGCACATTGTTGTCCCTATCACTATTCCGGGGTATCAATTAGTTATCCCTCTATACATAGCATAGGACATCTGTGATATCTACTGTATTCTTATCTCTGTCCAAACCTGCAATGTTCAGTATACCTATGGTAATCTCCTGTTTGTAATTGATAGCCTATCTTCAGCCAAGATGAGAATGACATCCTGTCACATGCTTGCAGAACCCATGAGAGCTACAATTCATGAAGCGAGGATGCTCAGAAGACTCTAAGGGACCAAGACAGGGAGGCAGTTGTGTATGACATCCCTGCCACTGTTGGGTAGAATAAACTAATGCAAAAATGTTGGACACATGTCACTGATATTACCTAATGGGCCAAAAAATGTCATACAGCATAACGGTTTTAAGGTCAGCCACTGGAGTTGGCTACTTCATAATGCAAATTTAAGTAACATGAAGGAGTTTTTCATACCTCTGCATAGAGATGTTGACAACACAGGGGTTATACTTGGAGGATGGACACAAGTCCCTGGAGTGGTTAACTGTCCTCTGTCTCAAGAGTGAGATGCACCAGGCTATTAACCTTGTTGCATGTCTATTTATCAGGCACATAATATGTATTGATAGTACTGAGATTCGCTATTTCACTTTATCCTGTCTTGTTTTGTGTATTCACAGCACAGACTATTGTCATGGTGATGATTGCACAGGGTGAGATAGAAAAGCAGGCTGATAGCAGCTGTCTGGGATCTAATTTATTTTATTTTATTTTATTTTACATTTATTGACCGAGCTAGTCTAACTGGATATATGTCCATTTTCAGTAGAGGCCCAGGGAGATAAGCTCCAAGGAAACAAACAAAATCACATATACAAAAATTAATGTATAAAATGAACATTGCAGGTGCAGTACAGAGAATAATCAAAGAGGTCATTTGTTCATGACATAGTGCAAAATATACAGATACAATTAGTACAATACAAAATGTAGTTGCAATACATCATAAAGAAAAAGATGGCAGCTGAATTTTACAATATATTAGTATACAAGTAGTCATAAATAAAAAGTAGGAGCTGAAATTATACAACATATTAGTAATACTCTCCTTAATGAGATTCTGAAGATGTAAGTAATAGTATAGAAGGACAAGGTAAGTTGTTATTAAGAAAAGGAACTTGATTACTAAGAAGAGGAGGGTAGGTTGAACCAAGTAAGAAGAGCTAGTTGATCAGTCAGGTCTAATACAAGGGCACAACCAGTGTGTTCTGAGGAAAAGTTTCAATTTGGTTTTAAAGAGTGATATAGAGGGAAGACAGGAAAGTTTGTTAGGAAGAAGATTCCAGGATTTTCCAACAGTATTAGAGAAAAGAGAGTCCCCAGCCCTGTTATTTGATTTATAAATATTTACAAGAAGTTTATGTGATGATCGTAAGGTCTTTAGATTTTTGTTCGGGGTAATGAGGGATAGTATAGTGGTATTGGTAGGTTAGTAAAGGGTTTTATGGGCAATGGTCAGTTGGTGGAATTTAAGCTGATTTTGTAATTCAAGCCATCCTAGCTGCTTTAGATTAAAACAGTGGTGGGTTCTGAAAGGGTTACCTGTAGCAAATCTGGCTATGTTATTGTAGGAGTTTTCCATTTTATTAAGGTTGTTTTTAGAGAGATTAGTATATATGGGTGAGGCATAGAGGAGAGTAGACATTAGATGGGTGTGAGCAATAATTATTCTAGCTGCAGGAGAGAGGAAGGGTTTGATCCTGTAGAGACAGTCTAGTTTACTATTAACAGATTTTAGAGTGTTGTTAATATGGGTGTCGAAGTTAAGGTTGTTATCTATGGTGATACCTAGTAGTTTGGTAGTTGGATCTGGTGATATGTGAGTACCATTATTGGATGTTACTGTGAAGTCTATTGGGGGGGATTTACAAGTAGCAGTAAAAAGGAGGAGTTTAGTTTTTTGGGGTTCAGAATGAGACAGCGCTGTGTAAACCATTGTTCAACTGTGTTAAACACATTTTGGGTAAGGGAGTGAAGTTCAGATATAGATGTGGCTGAGCATATAAGTGTGGAATCATCTGCATATTGTATGCATGTAGCTTGAGGGATTGCTAGGTGAAGGTCATTGATAAATATAGAAAACAGGAGAGGTCCTAATATGGACCCTTGAGGAACATCAATGTTAACAGGCAGATGGGTAGATAGAATGTTATGCCAAAGTACAGCCTGTTGTCTGTTATCTAAGTAGGACTGGAACCATTTTATAACTAGTGCATCTAGTGACAGGGATTTGAGGCTATTTATAAGTATCTGGTGATTTACCATATTGAATACCTTAGACAGATCTATAAACAGTGCAGAGGAATGCATATTGAGGTTACGTTTTTTGTTACTACAGTCAGTAAAGGAAAGAAGGGCAGTAGTAGTGCTATGGGAAGGTCTGAAACCATGTTGAGAGTTTGAAAGTAAGTTATTTTGGATTAGGTGGTCTAGCAATTGTCTGTGTATGCATTTTTCCATGATCTTTGCTAAGAGAGAAAGCAGGGCTATGGTACGGTAATTGGAGAGTTCAATATACTTCCCACCCTTGTGAAGGGGGATAATATGGGATACTTTCCAGATTTTAGGGATGTGTCCTTCACTGATGGTTCTATTGATGAGAATGGAAAAGGGATAGGCAATGGATTTGGCTACCGGTTGTAGATATTCAGTGGGTAGTTGGTCTGCTGAAGGAGTGCACAGTTTCAGTTTTTGGATAAAGTTAAGAATATATGTTTTTTCTGACAGGTTGGAAGAGAAATGTAGGGGATGGGTTAGAGTTAGATATAGTTAAGTTCTGAGTAGATAACTGACTGGCAAGAGTTTGAATGGCCTCAGTGAAAAAGGTATTAAAGGCATTAGCAGTCTGCTTGGGATTCTCCTGGTCTGTGCTTTGTGAGTTTGGTGTGAAGGATTGACCTGGGTGTAATAATTGATTAATACTCACCCAGAATTGTTGTGGTTTATTATGGTGAGTCTGCTGGAATTGTAGGTAGTAGTTTCTTTTGTCATACAGAATAGCTTTTTTACTTTCATTTCTCAGCTGTCTGAAGTTTTGTTGGTCTACTGGGTTTTTAGTTAAATGAGATGTATTCCAGTATTTATTTCTGAGATGGATTTTTTGCCTGGTTTCTTATGAAAGCCATGGGGAAGATTTAGTTCTCATTCTAATAGAGCGGATTGGTGTATGGTGGTCTAGTACGGCTAGGAAGTTAGAATTAAAGTAATTAACAGCTTCCTCCAGTGTGAGGTATTTTAAGGGAGACCGGTTACATGCTCTTAGTTCTCTCTGGAAAAGATTGGGGTTGAAGTTTTTCTTGGTTCTAATTGTCCTAGATATGGTTGGATTAGGTAGATTGGATTTAAGCCTGATGATGTAGGTTAGTGAGTGGTCACTTACATCATCAAAGAGGGTTCCAGCTTCATATGTCTGGGGCTGATTATTTATGAGAATCCAATCTAAGGTACTTTCTTTCTTATTAGGCTTGTTTATCCTGGTAGGGTAGGTAATGGTTTGAGAAAAAAACAAAAAGGTTAATATGGCTGGTAGGGTGGCTACTGCTGCAACACTTCCAATCTATGTTAAAATCACATAGGATTATGGTTTCTTGGGGTAAGTTTGGGATAACCAACAAAGGATATTTTCTATGGTGGCAATGTTATTACCAGAAGGAAGATAGATACAGACAATATAGATGGATTTAAATGTGTTAAGTTGAAGCTTGGTGATAAGAATTTCAACGTTGAAGTCTTGAAGTGGTTTATAGTCGTAGGTAGTAATCTGTAACCCAGATTTAAATAGGAGAGTTGCACCACCACCCTTTGTGGTTGCACGGTCAAGTCACAAAATATTATAACTGGGTGGGATGACTTCATTGTCTTTAGTTACAGGTTTTAACCAAGTTTCTGTTAAACAAAGAATGTCAAAGGTGTAGACTTCCAAGAGAGCATGGAGTTGTGCAACTTTGTTATTAATGCTACGTATGTTGAGGTGAACTAATAAGAGTGAGCTAGGTGGTTTGATATGGGAATGGATAGTAGAGGGTTGGGGTTGAGGAGTTGAGTGTTAGTAGCAGTTGTTGGGCCTGGGTTTGGGTGAATGTCTCCATCTTTTAAAGAGAAGAGTAGTGTTTGAAGTCTAGGATTTGGGAATTTACTATATAGAGGTAGGGATTTTTTGGGATTGGGTGAGTCATATCTAATGTGGGCTATCCTATGGAATTTTGCTAGTAGATAGCTGGGTGTAGCTGCTATGTTAACATGTTTAGTGAAAATAGGTAGAGAAGGAGAGGTAGATAGCTTATTGAGGTAGAGAAGGTGTGGATATAATGGGTGTTCATAGGAGGTTAGCAGGTAAGTTAAATTTAGAGGTGGTAGAAGTGTAAGTATGAGTAACCTCTGTAAGAGGGCTGGGGTGGGTAGCTTATACATCTGGAAGGGTAAGTTGTTAGTTTGCTGTTATAGGCTCGGAGGTATACTAGGGTTGGAAAGGAATACGTGGAGGGTGTGGTGGGAGGGATAGGGAGTGGTAAGTGAAAGGAGGGAATTGGAGTTAAGTGGACAATGATGAAGGGTTTGTGATTGGTGGAATAGGGCAGGAGTGTGGTTGGATGGTTTAAGAGTAGGCCCCCTGGGGGTGGGTGAGATTTGGGGGTAGGGTAGGGGAGCAGAGTGAGCCCGCAGGGTGAATGGAGTGGGTAGAGACAAGTGAAGGAGAAGCTAGAGAAGAAACTATCAGCAATGCTAGTAACTGAAGGAAAGTTAGGCAAGTCAGGAGTTGGAAAGATCAGAGATAAAACAGAAGTCTATGAGAAAAAAAAAACAGGTGGGTGTAGGCAGTTGAAGTAAAGGGTAAGTGAGGAAAATAAGAGCAGGTCTAGGACCTAAGAGATGTAGTGAATTACAGAAGAAATACAGAGGGATAAGCAGGAGATAAAGGATGGGATAAGGGTGCCACCTAGTGGGCAGATCTAGTATTGCAGGTAAGTATGTAAGGGAGCTAGCTGGTTTAGAACTAGGGAAGGAGGGATAGCTAGTAAAGGGGGTTATTATAAAGTAGAAGAGGTTTGTTGGATACAGGGTAGATAGGAGGGGGGTAAAGGCTGATGGCTGTTCAGGCTCGTAGCATACTTTAGAACCTCTGAAGCAATAGTAGACAGTAGTCAGCTTTACAAGCAGGACTTAGACAACCACACACTTTCTTGCTTCCATGAGAGAGGGTGCAGGGAAAATAAGGCTGTTAGATGAGACGGCAGGTATTTCGATAGGGTCCTTTGTCACCAAGTTGGTGGGTTCTTAGAGACTATATCAGGAAAAGCGCAATGGGGAGCAGGATACTTTAGGTAGAAAGAGAGTCAAACGTGGAGGAGAGAAAAAAGAGTTTGCACATAGTAAGTAGTTATGGTAATTAAATGTCAATTAAACAAATAAAAAAGCTTTACATGAAGACACAATTAATAAAGTAGCTTGTATTAATGCCCTTATTTTTGAAAGAAGCTATTGGAATAACTTTTAAGCTAGTAGTACTGTAACATTATAAAGTAGTCTAAACTATCATTTAGAGGAACTCTGAATCAGGTTTACTGAAATTGGGAGCAAGCAAAAACAAAAAAACATAAGCTTCTAATATCCAAATATAAACTATACCAGCATAATAAAAAATAACTGGAAAGCTACCTTAGAGAGAAATTACTGTACTACTCTATGCAGGGACAGTGAGTTTACAGTGTAGAATACAACACTGAAAAAAAGAAAAATAATACTATCACTTACTAGAGATGTTACACCTGGAGGGCTTTCAGCTGCTATTAGAGCAAATATGGCATCCAGGGTTTTTAAAACTTTTGGTGTGTTGTATCTGAGCAATCACTTGGGGGGGGGAGGGAAACCTTCAATTCGAATTTAAAGTAGCAGTGGAGAATCCAAGGGACTCTGCTAAACCTAGCTAATTATCAAAGACAGCCAAGGAAATAAGGTAAACATACAGGCACTCTTGTTCAAGGACTGGAAGGTTTCTCCAAGAAAAACTATGTGTAGGAATACACCACAGGTGCAATGGCTGATTTTATTCTCTTTTATATTTGTATTCCCCTTTGCTCATTGTTTGCTGCAGACAATCTAGCTAAAGATAAAAGCAGCTGGAGACTTTGCACCTCTGTTTGGTGTTTAGTAAAGAACAAGTATTGAGGAGCAGGCACTGAAGGCTATGACCATTGAAAGGGGCTAAATAACTTCACAAATAACAAATGGAATGAAAGTGGTGGGGGTGGGCTAAGAGGAAGAAGGTTTGCAGCTATTAACCCTGGGGGTATGCACTCTAGCTGACTTTAACAGATTTTAACAAGGCATAACAGTATTTACAAAAGCTGGCACCTACACTACACAAGCGACAACAACAAGGTTCCTAGAGTTAAACCAGGGACGCAACAATAAGGTTCCTGGAGTAAAGCCAGGGGCTGCAGTCTATTTTTGGATGATTGCTGGTTAGAGTTTTCTTTGCTTTTAGCTGGAGTGAGAGGATTCCTTGCTCACGCAAGTGGGGGGGGGGGACCCAAAGCGATCAGGTCCTCAGTGGCTTAGGGATGCTACACCTGGAGGGCTCTCAGTTGCAATGGTGATGCCTAGTCACAGACTGAGTCACGTTGAGATAACACACAGGTACTGTATGTTTCTCTGCCCATTGATCTGTATAAAAGTATCTTCTCACACATATGAGTGCAACAGGGTGTTCACTATCCAATTCTGGGGGAGGGGAGTCCCCAATACTGAGAGCACTGTCACTGGTATCACTTTGACTGTAGCTCCAGTCTCAATCAGCAGCTGTATGGAGCTATCATTGTAGAACAGTCAACTTCTACATGGAGATGGCTGGTGTGGTGAGGGTCTGCTATGTAGAAATAAGCTATCATTGCTAATGCCTTGTTTAGACATTGGAGTCTAGATGTCTTATGCAGCCTAAGACTGCAATACATGGCTTCCATATCCAGCTGTTTATGGGAGACAGCAACTGTAACCCTTTCCACCATGTCCTGCAGTTCTGTCCATAATCTGGAGAAGGTATATACCCAGTATAATCATGTCAAAAACTCATTGTAAAGTACACAGTCTATTTTTGTGAGTCTAGCTGCACATCACTCATGGACATAATATCATGGGAGATGACAAATGCCAACCTACAGGGGAATGAAAACTTTTCATAGGAGTCCATTCATATCCATTTCCAACAGTAATACAATGTCCCTGTTACAGGGGGGACAGTATCCATACCAGTACAACAGGCACAATGATCATGGTCACATAGTTGCAGCCCAATAATGTCACGGTCGAATATTGCTATCCCCTCTTGACAACAGAAGACATTGTGTATGACACAGAGTCCTTTTTGCCACAAGTCCCTGGTCTCTACCTCCTGTGATGTACCACCCACCCAAGTTATGATGTCATCCATAGGTAATTGTGTCCGGTTTCACTTGTGTAAATGTTGTTGACTAAGACTAAGACACTCTCCTTCCTGTGTGGCATTTGTAGAGATGTCTGATGCACACATTGACTCAGACTTGCACTGCCCAGCTTACAGTTCAACTATCGTAAAATGCATTTTGATTATTCTGCAAGTCATTCACTGTTACTGTGTCCTTGAAATCGACCTGATAGGCTGAACAGGAAGACATTATTTTGCCTGACATGTACTGTGTATTTCACTATGAGGGGATGTGGTATGGCTTTCCAATGTGTCTTTGCTTAACTTTGTTTTCACCCAATGATGTTGATTTATTGGCTACTGTGACAGACACAGTTGTAAGATGTCCAAAGGCTCCCTGGGTGGCTAGATGGTCTGCTGTTAGTCATGTTATGTAGCATGAGGTGGGATATGTTCATAGCAGACCCCCATCAGACATTTCCAGGTAGTGAAACTCGAAGTTCAGCAGTCTAAACACTTGTTGTATGATATTTCTGATTCATGCTATGGTAGTGTTGCAGTGCTTTTGGCACTGCTGTGTAGGTTCCTTACAAATGTCATCTATGAGGTAAGCCTCTATTGCATTATAAGTTTTAGATGAAACAATGTATGAACGTATAGGAGTGAAATGTGTATGCACTGTTTCTTGCAACATATATATCTGCTTTTGACAGCATCTTCATTTACTAAGTTGTAGGACCTATGATATTTCCTTATGTAGGAAGCAATGATATAGATGACTTGTATACCATACGTAAGTACCATGGTCACTGCCATGGTGCTGTGTGAAAACCTTGGCTGAAACCCTCTGTGTGATGTACACTACCTAAAATGTTCTGGAATGGTAGCCCATCCTATTGAATTATCATTACTCATGAACACCAGGTGTGGACTTTATTGTCACATGTGTGTAGTCAATAGCATCAATTACTTTGGATTGGCAGACAATGTCATAGAAGCCAGACCAGATGGTGGATCTCTACCTTGGGCATGCCAGAAAACAATATGTGCTCCTCTGCATGGAAGAAGCATGGCAAGCATTACTCTGTGGATTCTACAAGATGAATCCTATGATATATGTATTGTGTCCTGCATTTCTTCTGGGAAGTCCCTGTATCAGTTTGGAAAGAAAAAACATACCTCACTGATCAGTATTATATGAAATCCATACATTCCTCCCTATCTTATCTGTGAATGGTAAATGCAAATCAGTACCTGTATAATATCACAATCCCATTGAAACTGATGTGTCCATTGATGTTTGTTTCGCTGGTAGTATATAATCTGTTGCAGATGTCCATTGATGTTTGTTTCGCTGCTAGTATGTAATTTGTTGCAGGTGTTCATTGATGTATGTTTCACTGGTGGTATGTAATCTGTTGCAGGTGCCCACTGATGTTTGTTTCACTGTTGGTATATAATCTGTTGCAGGTGTTCATTGATATATGTTTCACTGGTGGTATGTAATTTGTTGCAGGTGTTCATTGATGTATGTTTCACTGGTGGTATGTAATCTGTTGCAGGTGTCCATTGATGTTTGTTTCGCTGATGGCTTGTAATCTGTTGCAGGTGTCCATTGATGTTTGTTTCACTGGTGGTATGTGATCTGTTGTAGGTGTTCCCTGTTGTATATTTCACTGGTGGTATGTAACCTGTTGCAGGTGTCCACTGATGTTTGTTTCACTGTTGGTATATAATCTGTCGCAGGTGTTCATTGATATATATTTCACTGGTGGTATGTAATCTGTTGCAGGTGTCCATTGATGTTTGTTTCGCTGATGGCTTGTAATCTGCTGCAGGTGTCCATTGATGTTTGTTTCACTGGTGGTATGTGATCTGTTGCAGGTGTTCCCTGTTGTATGTTTCACTGGTGGTATGTAATCTGTTGCAGGTGTCCAATGATATTTGCTTTGCTGATGGTTTGTAATCTATTGCAGATTCCATTTTTGCTTGTACGACTTGCCACTGTGTCACATTGTATAATGCAGTCATTATGTTCTGGCTGATAACAGCTACGGACATTTCACCACACTGTTTGCACTTATAGTGACACACATCTGTATGCATCTTACAGCTGTAAGCCATGAGTTCCATTTTGCAGTGGTTATTTGCATCTCACTATTCACTCATTAGACTGTTCCCCCTTCCTTTCATGTCTTTATGCAATCATTTGCATACACTGTTTACCAAACTATTTTCCTTGCTAACTGATACTATGAGTTGCAAAATTGCTTGTGTGTGGCTGGTTCTCATACAATGGTGCATTTTGTACTGTACGAGTTTACTAGGAATCTCATCCACTGTGTGCATACACCCCTGTGCAGGGAGCAGCATGCAACTCTAATCCTAAATAAAAATCTTTGTGGGTAAGCAGAGTCCATCCCTCTATAGGGTGCACAACACAACACTGCTATGCATCCTCATCATTACCTAATAATGCCCACCTGGTCTTCTGTGTTGCTTTTTAGCACTCTATACTATGCAGACTTTGCATGTATATAATCCTCAAGAGCATGTAGTGCATTATTGAATCACATGACAGCCAACTTGTTTTGGCTTGCACTGAATGTGTACTAATTAAGTGACATCAGAGCACTTAACAGTGTTATCTTGTGCCGTTCACAGCATCTAAACATTTGAGTGTCATGTGACTAGTTGCAATACAGATTCCTTTTAGGTTAGCATAGTAAAATGCTCTTTGCCTGATATTTTAAAGTACAGCTTAAGCCGATCCATCATATCACAGATGGAAGCATGATATTGTTTCCAAATCATGCATTTGTCAATCTGACAAAAAGAGTAATTGTCTGCAAAATGTCTGCTTCATAGTGTATAGAAGATGATTTTGATTTTCAGTAAATTTATCAGCAGTGGACTAAAATGTTAATAAAAGTACAGTTATCAATTCAAAGCAGATTAAAAACTTTTTAACATGTCTTTATTTATTTGCCAACTTGCTATACTGCCACTGTGTTCAATGGCAAATAATTTGCAGTATTATTAAATAAAAATATTATTTTAAATAAAAAAGTTGCCTGCTTCAACATTATAGATTTCCTTGATATAATCAGCACACTATTAAAATAATTGCTATAAGTGAAAGAAATCCTAGTTTAGATCCAGCTTTGGAGTCTACCATGCTTAAAATCAGCAGTGTCTCACTTTTTGCCATGCTAAACAGTAGCGTATCATGATACTGAAAGCCATAATATGCTACATGCTAACATAAGTATTGACAACAAGTATATTAAAAAAATTGCCCATTTGCAGTTCTCCGTTACTTTGTCTCAAACACTGATGATCAAACCCCTTGCACATGCTACTGACCAATTTGTACCCCAGGGGTGAAAGCCTTATGACCTTTGTTTTCCCCAAGGTGCATAGAGTGAACACTTCAGGTGCACTTACTGTTTTTCATATATATATATATATATATATATATATATATATATATATATATATATATATATATATATATATATATATATATATATATATATATATATATATATATATATATATATATATATATATATATATATATATATATATATATATATATATATATATATATACACTGCACATTTTGCATTAACACTATCATTCCCCTGTCCATGCTCTGTCCAACAATATTTCTGGGGCTGGGGTGTGCAATAGCTATTGCTCTTGGCTGCAACTTTAATCTGAGAGCAATCTTGGTCCACAATCAGCTCCTTCTACTGATTATCCCACCTTCATTGAGGATCTTGAAAAGAGAATGTATTTCCAAGCATATGTCTTCTTCCCACTAACCTAAATGAATAGATTGGATTTAGCCCCCCTGCGGTCTCACCCTTCCCCAGTTGGCTTCTCACATGCTGGGGCTGCTAACTGAATTTGTGCAACTGTGGTATGATTATTACTTTAACCCCGTGTGTTGGAGAGAACATTTTGAAGCTGATGGATTGCACTGTGCACTCAAGTATTTTTGTTAATTAATTAGATGATTTTTAAGTGAAGATGTTATAACCAGTTTATTGGCACACACTCCTTACAATATACATTTTCTAAAATATTGACTGCATTTTTTAAATCATTTATTTAAAAAATGTCAGTCGTGTTCATAATGTTTTTTGTGCTTGGACCTGGTATTTGGGTGCATAGCCAGTCATTAAGCAGTTCTAAAGATTTTGCAGCAGAAATTTCTTTAAATTTAATTTATACGTTTTCTTTTCTTTAAGGAAGTTTCTCATCGATATTAATGTAATTCTTTAAGTCTAGAACCAGTTTATCAAATGTAACACGTTGTCAGATTTGGGTCTCTAAGAAGGTATTACTGGAATTCCCTACTGGAAGCTAAACAATTCTTTAAAATCATATACTTCTGATTCTGGAAAATATTAATGGGATGCTTGTTATGCCAAACTCACTTCAAATAATTATCCCCACTGGAATACTAACTATTGTAATTTTTCCATTGCTGCACTGCTTGATAATATTAGATTTTATAAATCATATGCCACATATTATTAGAAAATACATGAGAGGATGACAGAATGAAAAACACAAATGTTACTGTACATTCCTGTTGGGAATACATTTTAATTGCTCCTTATTCATATAGTTGCTACACATATTCATTAACTAACAGTCACACATCAGACTTCTGTTTGATGCACCGAATGTACTGTGAAATCAGTTATTTAGTAAACCTGTACATTTTATAGCATTTCCAAAGAGAATATATGTATTGACTGACCTGCTAAATGACTAGCTCACTGACTCAGAAGCTGTTTGATGGGTTTAGTAACTACATCTCACATATTAATGGAAATTAATTGGAGGGTACTTAACCTGGAAAGTGAAAATTCTGTTACGTTTTGCAGTGGAGAAAAATGGCTTTTATTTATTTATATATTTATTTATTTTTCACAGCTGAAGTGCTCGCTTAAAATGTTCTCTGAAGGAAGTTCACATAACTGCTGCTACATTAAATTAAAGGAAGGGCAGTTTTTATATGAATCACAAATGTGCTATTCTTGTCCAAGAAGGAAAATGTACTTTCTATTTTCCAGTCACATTTTTACTATTGTTTAAAGAGTGCATTTTTATATTACAGGAAAGCAAAACTGGCTCAAACAAACTATAAAACATCATTTGTTTTGGAAGAGATATTTGACAATACTAACTCTTGTGGCACTTTTCTTAGTGAAGTGCTATTTTTACATCTAACACAGTGATGTACACGATGCATGGTGCATAAAGGAAACCATAATGGGAATACTAAAACTCACTTCTACATCTTGTGTAATTACATCACTGTACTTGCAAGTTGCTGCACCATACGAGGTTAATGCACATAGGTCTGTAACAGCTTTGGGTAGACCTCTAATAATACTGACCAAGCTGTCTATGTATAACTGAGGATAGCACAGTCTGGTTCAAGGAGGAAAACATAGGTACTCATACAGAGCAGTCATGGTTATAGTCCAGAAGTAGCACTAGGAGCAGTACTTGGACCTTTCAGAAAATGGAGAATATAATATTTTGCAAAACAAATACATAAAAGACATGTAGCTAATCATAGGGCAGTTCAGTAGCATTGCCCAGTGCTTGCATAGCAGGGTATCATCAAACGTGAGTAGCCATGAAAAGACAAATAATAACAGATGATTCAAGGAGGGCAACCAAGCAATACTCAGATAGTTAGTTGTAGAATGTCTTGTCAGGTCTATATCACTACAGGAATGCTTTAAAATATTTTGATAAAAATGAGCTTGATAAAAAGAGAATGCATTTTAGGTAAGTTGCATTAGAACTAATGGGTATGCAATACAGGTGCAAAGTATGTAAGTCATATAAAAATACTACCACTTACAGAATGTTATGCATTTATGTGCACATGTTAAATGAGTTAGTCAGGAGACCACAGGTTCAAGATTAATGGAAAGAAACCCAGATATCTCAAGAACCGTCTTTCCACTGCTCATAGACTGATATTAATTCCTAACCATGATAAAATTCAAACACATTACAATAAGTTTTATCACTTAAATAATATGCATTTCTTCATAACATCTTAAAAATAGCTGTGTATTCTGTAGTGAGATGCATTTCTGTATGTAAGGCACTTATGTACAAAACATACCTCTCAACCTGTTAACACAAAAAATCTGGACAAAGCCTGACATCCGATGATAATGGAGGGACAAAATCCCCAAAATAGGAACATATTTTACATATTGCTCTTCTAAACTTAGAAAGTTATAACTAGTAAAACCACTCAAACTAATATAGGATGGAAACGAAGGAACCCTGTCCAAGATCAACTCCAAAATACATTTATTGAGCCCTTTCTTTTCAAAAGGAAACTTCTTCAGAATAACAGTTAAAACCCAGCACACTTCATTAAATACTTTTCATTGTTAATTAACCACATTAAAAAAAACACCTTCTTAAGCCACATAAACAGTATAAAAGCCATTCATTTTAACTAAATGAACAAACATAAGATGTACATCAAATAAACACATACTTCTTCTTCTGGCTTTTCCCGGTTAGGGGTTGCCACAGTGGATCACCTGTCCGCTCATGATTGGCAGTGGAGTTTTACAGTGTCGAGTTGCCAGCCCGGCACCCAACCTTCCACAGAAGGTGCACACATGCATGCACTCATGCCTATGGCCAATTTAGAGTGCCCAATCCACCTACAGCATGTCTTTGGGATGTGGGAGAAAACCGGAGCACTTGGAGGAAACCCACGCAACCACAGGGAGGACATGCAGACTCTGCACAGAAGGCACCCCAGCTGAGAATCGAACCAGAGAACCTCTTGCTGTGAGGTGGCAATGCTAACAGCTGCACCACTGTGGCTGCCCCAAATAAACACATACTAAATTATGAAAATACTTTCATAATAGTTTCCACACCATATTAAAGCATTCTTATTACATACAAAATTCGACTTTTAACTGATGGAGATTGCACTATTGTACCCTGGATAATTCGCAACATTGTCTCAAAGTTGTCATCTCAATTCTTTTAATTCTAAATAACCATTAAGTGGTCCCCATCTTTCTCCTAAAGATACCTGATCAAGGGGTGGGAGGATGGTATAATGGTTAAGGTGTTTGCCTTACAAATAGAAGGTGCAGGGTTTGATTCTCACATGGGGGGTAGGTATTAGGCTTAGAATGGCCTGCAAAGGCAGTTAGCCTAGTACCAGCCTATGAACCTACGAACTACAAATCTAAAACTATGTCCATCATGTAATGCAATATGTGCTGCCAGGGCATTCTTAGTTTCTTTTTTTGAAATGTCATAATGATGTTGGTATATCCGACTTCTCAAAGTATTAATAGTTTTCCCTATATAGAAACTTCCACAGCATGTGCATAAAGCTAAGTATACCACAGCTTTACTGCTGCAATTATATTTTGTATGTAGTGCATGTTTACCATAGTTGGGAATACCCACTTGGCTCGTTTCTATTATGTATTTGCATTGCAGACAATATCCACATTTTTTATCCCACCTTGTCATCCTGTAGGTCTAACCCTCTCTAACATAGTTTTAAAACTAACATTCTTTTTATATACACCTCTGTCAACCTTTGTACATATGTCGTGCATGAAGTGGTGCATATGTGCTGTACACCATAAATAGGGTCATCATATCTGATAACAAGACAGTGATATATCGGATTGCTACACATGTCATGTACAGTAGGGATTATATTTCATGACATAACCTGGACATTCTGTGGATATTTGTACAGTACTGAGGTCTGTGTAGTGATGGTGAATGTCGGCAGTGTGTGTATTGTTAATATGTACTTTAGCCTGTGTACAGATTGTGGTAGATGTCATTGTTCTAGCTCCCCTTCTATTAGATGTTACATGCTGCCCCACTGTATGGTACCGTTTTGCCGTACATGTTTGTAGGGCCATCCACACACATGTCCCATACCACAGGCAGCCATCAGACCAAACTGTGTAGCAGCCCAGTATATGTAGGGTCATTCTGTGAGTGGCACATATGAGGATGGTGTAGAACAGATAGTCCATATACTGTAATATTATGCTAGCTTACCATATGTGGCTGTGGCTGTGTTCATATTGGTTGTGGTTATGCACTTTCATACAGGTGTATCCTACCCTGTGCTGTGACATGGCTGTTGAGCCTGATATATATGCAGGTACATGTGCATTCCCCCATAGGAGATGTAGGCCAGTGTTGAGCCAGTCTGCCTGTAGCCTGAACAGTACATTGTTACATGCCTAGCAGCTTAGTGTTCTTACCCAGTGAGATATCATGTGCAGATACTTGCCAGATGTACTGCTGCTAGGCCTCCCTTAAATGTCATGTTTGTCAGACAGAGTAGTGGGATGCTGTACAGATGTATGTCAATATCTAGTGGGTAGCATGTGTCCATGGCACCCCTGTACCAGCAGTCATTATGTGTCAGGCCAGACAGGAGTGTGTGCATCCAAAACCTATGGTGGCATATGTATACCAGTCGTTATGTGTCATACCCATCTACATGGCTGTCTACATACATATTGTCACACCTAGTACACATGTTGTGCACTAAGGGATTATGTGTATACCTTTGGGCTGTACATTCCAAAGTTCCACATATATTGGCCAATATCTCTGCTGCACTCCACAGGGGCATTACATGCTGGCGGCGGTACTTTGCAGTGATTTCCTTAGGATGTCTGTCAGTAGCCAATGGCACATGTGTCATAAGCTGATGTGACCTTCTACACACACCATGTCTGTGAAGATAATCCCAATGACAGTAGCAATAGTCTTGTAATATACCTGCTATACATACCTGACATCCCTTGCACTACGACTGTGGGACTATAGGGGCTGGGGTAGGGCTACACTCCATGTCCAGGACATATGGTGGAAATATATGTACATATACTTATCCAGATATCTGTATATATATATATATATATATATATATATATATATATATATATATATATATATATATAGCGTTGCCTCACAGTAAGACGCTGTCCAGTTCGACTCTCTGCTAGACCGTCTTTTGCGTGAAGACATGCGTGAATGGGCGTACCTTCATTGAAGGTTGTGCGTCAGGGCTGGCAACTCGGCATGTAAAAATCAACTGCCAATCATTAGCCGACCGGAGTTCCGCTGTGGTGACCCCTAACCAGGAAAAGCCAAAAGACACAACAACATATATAAATATATATATTTATATATATATATATATATATATATATATATATATATATATATATATATATATATATATGATTACACATAGGTAATACTTCCAATTACCACTCTCATGGCAACCACCCACTATGAATCCCTGTATCATATTGGCGTGGTCCCTTTACATTTCTTGTGTGATGGACATCCTTCCTGTGCGTGGGCATCAGTGTTACAGACAGCAGGTAGCAAATACCTCTTACAAGAGAACCTGCACACTCAGGGCAGCCACATATTTGTAGGAGGATCAGGAACTACAGACACACTGTGAGTAGAGTTGTGATATGCTTTGTATAGTACTGGTGTTACAAGGTGTGTGTGTGGACATACTAGTTTACCTTGGAATGCAGTATGTCTGCATAGGTCACTACTGTGGGTCTATCCTCTTGCTGGACAGAGGTATGCCTATCATGTGTTGTCCGCCCACCACACAGGTCCTGTGTCAGATATTACACTGGCAGTGTGTGTGTGTTGTGTGCTGTCAGTACATGGCTACATCCATTTCTGTTTCTAACTTCACTTCCCTGACTAAGGGTCCATTGCAGACTATCCTGTAACACCAGCACCTTGCTTAGTGTATGGCAACACTGTTCCACATATGTGCCTGTGTTCCAGCCTTTGTCCTCCATCTACATACCAAGCTTTGCACATATGTCATGCTGTTGGGGGCTGTTCTGTAGTGGGCTGTGAGTATATCACACTGCTATTGCTGCCATTAGTCCACTGCTGCTGTATCCCTCACACATACAGTAGGGCTGGGGCCATATATGTGTGGGCATCACCTACATAATACATTTGTGCCCTTATGCACTCCAGAGGCCAGTGTATGTAACTGTGGTATATGGGCCTGTATTATTGAGTCTAGGTGGGGAGCACCATAAATGACCTAGGCTGTTACAAATTGTGGGGGTATCAGGGGTGAGCTGCAGCAAGGTATCTGGATGTACAGTACCGTATGCTTCACCTATATTTTCATTACTTACATGAACTGGGGTACTGCAAGCCTACTGCCTCCTGCCATACAGACTGTTCTGTTTGTTGGTGTGCTTATGATGGTTTGCGTGGAGGTAAGCACTGCTAACCTCTGGTTGCAGTTTCTCATACGCTGTTAGCTTTTAAATTGCTTTACCTGTGTAGGCATAGCTTACCTCCATGCAAACAAGCTTAGACCTGCTTACTGCTGCTTAAAAGTACTCCTGCTTACCCCCACGCTAATTTCTATAAAAGAAAAGAAAAAAAAAGGGTTGATAGGAAAGTGGTGAAAAGGGGCACAAAGAGGGTAAGACAGTATGGGAAATAGTTAGGCATGTGCAGGAAGGGTGTTGGAAAGGTCCATAGCTGCCCATTTCTTCTACATCAACAGCTGTGCATATACACTGAATTTGGAAGTAGATTTGGACCCTCAAACCCCTGGGAGAGGGGTGAGGACAACATAAATTCATTGTGATGTCAATTAGACCAGAGTACATGTGTCTAGTGGGCACATGTGTGAAATGGACAGCTATGTATGGGGTGAGATTTTTTGTGGGAGCAGGTTACCCTTTTTTTTCAGGTGAGATTGGGATGTTGGGGAGGGGTAGTAGGTATATTTGGGGAGGTAGGTTGGGTAGGTTAACAGACAAGACAGACAAGATGCATACAGGTGCAGTATATGACACATGGGGGGTAAACACCTTGGGCGGGGAGGGGGTGTATGGAAGTCGCAAGCCCATGAGCCCCTAAATGGAAACAGTGGGACTGAGATCCACACCCATGGGCAGTCACCACTGCACCTTCACTGCCCCAAAGGTGGCTGTGCAGGGGGCTGTGTAGGAGGGGCAGGCTCACACTCTAATTAAGCCACTCGGCCATCAAGCTGGCGTAGCTGGTCTTGAAACTCCAAATCGAGCTCCCTACTCACCACAGCCTGTACATGTTGATGGGTGACAGGTTCTCCTCGCGCCCGCTCCCGGTGGGGTGAGCCACATCCCTTGCAGTGGTTCCACCCGAAGATGGAGCAGGGCCCACAGAGGAGGAGGTCCCAGGCTGAGCCCCTGATGTGCTGGTTCCCATTGCCATGGCCAGCTGAGGTGGGACAGGTGGGACCACTGGGACTGGCCTTCCCATACGAGCTATGTTGTAGCAGGTTTATGACAGATATGGGTTAGTAACAGTCAACAGCATTCAGGATTAGTTATAACAGGATGCATAGGTATTCCCATTAACCCAAAACACCGGATTTAACACAGTTGCAGAGCAAGCAGAACACATGCATATATGGAACAACAGTGGCCATTACAAGAGCATGCAGGCTTCACTGATGGCAACAGACCACTGATATGGGTGTATTTTAACATGGCACATGCATATAAACAAATGAGAATATTTATAAACCATTATGACATATATCCCAACAAAAGTTTGGAGTGTACACATACCAGTTGAGGAGTGCCATTGGGTTATTTTGCACATATATTAGGGGTGAGAGAGAGAGTTCAATTAACAACTAATATATCCTTGTAGTTTTCACAACATTCTTAGTCACTGCAGTGATCTTTCCCTTACATGTATTATTACACTACCCAATAGCTTTAAATTGTACACTGGTATGTTTATAGATTATTATATACATGATCTGTGTCTTACATACAGGCGTGACAAGATGCAGGTGTTAATGCAACATATGTTGAGAATTGTTGTCATACACTTTGGGTAAGGTGCTAGAATTACAGGTTTGTTTTCATATACATTCTATGACTATGTACATGTTTGACTATCAGTTATATGTCATTAATGGCTACCTACATTTTTTGGATAATCACACTGATTTTTCAGGGGAACAGGGTACCAGGCTGGTGATATGGGCCACTTATCGGGACATGCTGGACAGATTGGAACAGCTGTGGGATATGAATATGCATACAACTTTCAATTTGAACATTCTAGCAAATTCTTTACAGTTGGGTGTAATTATGCATACAGCTTTCTATCTGAACATTGTGACAAAATCTGTACAGTTGTGGGGTATGATTATGCATACAACTTAGTAGCACTTCCTGGATTCAAACCCATGCTGTGTGTGACAAAAAATGATAGCTAACATCACAGTAAACTGTGCTATCAGGGAATTGATGTAAAGCTTTCGACTGTTTTCTATCTAAGTCCCCTCACTTGTACAATATGACTGACCTCTTGGCACTTCCAACATTGTTATGCAGGACTTCATACACATTTTATCTGCATACCACAGTGTAAATGACACTGCTTAAAATACAACAGTAGTATTTATAGTATTCAACAGTTCACCAACATATGAAAGAGAGTAAACAGAAGCACTCCAGGGGTTATAACTTTATTTACAGGCTATTACACATTTATTTCTACTGGTACAACACTTTCTAAAGCTCTTGTATTTATTTGTTAAGACAGTACATGCAGACTAATTACTAACCTGCCTCGCGATGCAGCCTTTGCAACCTAGCATCACGGGCTTGCTGGTTTGCAGCCCACTTATCTGCAGATGTCAGAGAAATACAGTGATATTTAGCCATACCTATCTATAGTATACACAAGCTAGGTGATTATTTACTACTTAGAAGAATGAGTACTTAGTACTGGGGCATTGGGCATCTGCCAAGACTCCTGGATCCACTGTTCCAGTACATCCCCCCTCCACTGCTTCAGGTCAGCATGGTAGTGTCTGATCTGCTCACCAGTCAGCGGGATACCTGTGGCACTGGTGAGGTCATGGGTGAGACTGTCCCTGGCCCTGCAGTAGTCTCTGCTCATGGTGTTTTACCAGGAGCCATACCATGAATTTTGACTCCTGGATGCCCCAGTGCTGTGGTCTAAATTGAGTGCTTTCACCCAAACCAGCCATTCTGTCAGCAATAGGAAGCTACAACCATTTATGAGAAGTATTCCCACCTGTGGGGTTTAAATACGGCCAATTTCCCACACCTTCCTGTGTTTGGCTGATTTTGAAAAGGCTAAGCTACGGGCACACCTGTTTACATAAGGTTGGCATGCTTAAAAATGTATACCACTAGGCAGCTTGAATTGGCTTCCCTACACATTGCTTACACTTACTAACTTAAGCTGTGCTGCGGTTAGCATTGCTTAATAGTTAATTTGCACTATATTTGCCTTTTGGCAGTGATTTATTCTTCATTACAGGTTATATATGTGTCTAGTATCCGTGTTTCATGTGTACATACACTGTATGGGGATCTGGGGACTTTTACACTTTATTGCAATAACACCTCAAATCTATGCTTACTGCAGTACTCCAGTTCACATATTTATGTTCTGTGGCAGGTTATACAATATCACACTGTACATAGATTTCGTTCACATGTTTGGGTTGATTTTTTTAATGCAGTTGTAAGCGAGTGTGTATGGGTTTGCACGGAGCTAAGCAATGCTAATCTCTGGGTACAGTTTCTTACACTCAGTTATCTTCTTCTTTGCTTAATCTGTGTGGACAATGCTTTCCCCTGTGCAAACGCACTTAAATATGCTTCCTAGTGCTTATAAATGCTTAATACTGCTTATTTGTGCTTAAACCTGCTTACTAGTGCCTTATTCATTATGACACTGACACTTCACATGTGCATTTAATGCAGTACTCCGGTTCACATTTAAATGTTATTTAGTAATTTATATAGCAAAGAATGTCAGAAAATGATCATATACAGATTTCACATAGAAAATGGAATGTGTTTCAGTGGGAATCGAACTGGGAATGCCTGCTCGTTAGGTGGATGTTCTGACAACTACACTATTGCTGTGCTGCTTCATTTGCATGTATCTTCCTTGTTATCCTCTTCAGCCTTTTAAACTGCTTTAACTGTAGCTAAGCGATGGGCAAACCCGCACACCTACAGTTAGCTGTACTCGGGGATTAGAAAAAAAATATAAAAGGGTTTCTTCATTTTATTTATATGTACTGTTCCTGTTGTGCACATGGGGGACTGTTGGTGGGGATATGCAGACAGCTATGAGCGGTCTTGCTCATTAATTTACAGTTTCTGCTGTTCTACTTTGCAGGGGCATGTTTATTCTGAGAACTCTGCTCTCAGACATGCCCCCTGCACTCGTTAATGCTCTGTGTAGGATTAGGAGGTCAGGCAGCGAGCCTTCATTAATATGCATGGCGTGCTGCCGTCCTCCTCCAAAACCGCCGCTTCCGTGCAGGACTAGATTAGTAAATCCGGGAGCATGCTTTTATGTCTGGATTATTGTTTCTAAAGTGTTTACAAGCTTTTAGAGTATTATCAATGAATTTAGAGTTCATGTTTTTGTATTTACTTGTTGCCATATATTCTTTTAGTAACGACAGCAAGCTATTTGATAAAATTTCCATGTTATTGTACTTTATATGTTCAAATTGTATTTACTTATTGTAGTGGGAATGGTTTTTACCAGATTTTTTCATGCACTAGTTTACATTTAGAGGTATATTCTTTATTTATCCACAGAGATATTGTTTTTAAAACTGACGACTGTATATATCATTCCAACACTGGTAAACCCATTCATCAAAATGGTGTCTTGAGGCTACCCTAGATTTTCTAGGGTGCCACAGAAATTTTATTATTAGGTTATCTAGTTGCTTTAAATGTGATTTAGAAGGTGATAGAGAGCAAGCTTGTATAAAGTACAGATTTTTTTGAAATATAACCTTTTTAGTTATATATAGTCTTTCTTCCATGGTGAAAAAGAGTTTATTCTATTTTTGTGTAAGTTCTTTAATATTATTTAGATATCTTTATAGTTTAACACCACTGTTGCATCCATGTCATTTGCTATTTTAATTCCTAAATATTTGATTGTATTGTCTTTAGGTATGTATTTATGGTAGTCTTCATTCAGTGTTTCTTTAGTCACATTTATAAGTAGTATATGTGTTTTATTTTCATTAAATGTTAGACCTGATATATTCTGAAATTGTTATATTACATTCCATAATTCTTTTAATGTATTATTATCCTCTTTTAAAGTCAGTAAGATGTCATCCTCAAATAGTTGAATCGTTAACTCTAGGTTGATATCAAACTGAATTCCTTCATTTTTTTTGTTTGCTCGTATGGAGTTTCCTAATGGTATAACTAGTGCAAACAGCAATGGTGAAAGTGAGCAGCCCTATTTTGTGCCTTTTGTGATTGCAATAGACTCACATAAACTGGAATCTATTTTTATACATGCCAAAGTTTTATCATAAAGAGACTTTATTAGTGAAGTAAATTTTTTTGAAAATCCATATTCATCCAATACCAGCCAGATTTAGCCCAATTCATTGAGTTAGATGCACTGTTGATATCCAAACTAATAACATTCATTTTATTTGTGTTGTATTTATGAAGTCAATAAGGGACAGAATTATTTTTATATTTTCATAGGTGTTTCTATTTTTAATGAATCTTGTTTGGTCACCTTCTATCAGTAAAGGTAGTATTTGTTTTATTTTGTTTGCAATGATTGTCTAAATCATTTGTAATCTATATTTACTAAGGTTATAGGTCTATATGAAGAGCATTCACAAGGATTCTTACCTTGTTTCAAAAATTGGCAAAATGTGAGTATATTTCCATGAAGGAGGGCTTTCTTTACCTTCTTTAATTGATATGAGCACAGTTAGTAGTAAATTTCAGGCATTGTTAGTTTGTTATTTAAACATCTCTTGTGTAATATTATCAGTACCTGGGACCTTGTTTAATTTTACCTTCTTGATTTGGGCTTTGACTTCTGACATTGTTATATTTTTGCCCATTCATTTTTTTGTGCTCGTCTAGCAGCCTTACTTTAATATTTCTTTTAATGAATTTTCTGAGTACTTCACTTGGTTTTATTTTATTTCTTTGGACATTGAGCTTTTTAAACTATAACCTAAAGGCTTCTAGTATATCTTCTAAATCTGACACCTTTCTTTTATTGTCTATATTATATACTTATTTTATTTGATTTCCCTTTATCATTCTTTTAGTTCTGATAGGTATTCGCCTTTGATTTTTAGAATTCATAGAGTAAGAGCATAATTTAATAATTCCTAGATTAATCATTGTTTTATGATGTAGTATTTCTAAGTACTTTTTGTTTGTATCGTCTAGTTCTTTTTCTAAATCTATGTTGCCGTTATGAATATCAAGTTTCAATTTGTCTATTTTTGTTTGCAAGTCTGGTAGATCTTTGTTCCATAGCTTTTGTTTGTTTCTATACCAGATTACCACTTTTCCATATAAATATGCATTCATTGCATCTTATATGTATAAGTCTGCAACATCTCTTGTAAGGTTTATATCTAGAATTGCAGGTTTTTTGAAGGATATACAGTCTGCCACTGAAATGTCTGTCATTATTTAATGCTTCAGTCATCAATAATTTCCCAGGAAACCACAGATTTTATGAGGAATAGACCAAAATTATGAAGCATCTGGACAGTCTGCTGAAATCTGGACAGTTGAGAGAAATGGATAACATTTGTACTGTACTGTACTGTACTGTAATGCTTTGCATGTCCTGACTTCCTGTCAGTATAGTTGCTCCATGTACCCTTCTGTTCATTCAAACAAAAATAAAAAAAAAAATGAGAACAAAATATTCAGGTTAAATATTGAATATTAAAAAAATACCTCTGAAAAAATCAAAATCTTGTGAAAGAGACTTTCTCACAATAATATTCTTTTTAAAAAATTGCCACTTCAAAGAAAATCATCATAAATCACACAACTAATTAAATCAATCCAAAAAATACAGACTGAAAAGTAATGCTAGATAACCAAATGCATTCTATAAGAAACATATTGTGATTAAAAACAAAATTGTTCAACTTTTTAATAAGCTACTTTGAGTCAATCAGGGTTTAATGTTTATATGCTCATATCTCGAGACTTGTTTGCCCACTAATATAACTTGGGAATTAATTTTTCTATACTAATATATTTTAATAACGTCCCCCTTAAAACCCAAAGTAACTTGTTCTATCACACCAAACAAAACCTTATTAAAAGATTTGCAACTTTTGCTGTATTTCTGAAGACCAAGGGTAGCATTCATAGTCCTGCTGTTTGTGATGTGCTTTTCGTTTATATAAATGTGCTAAGTGCCAATAAATTGTACTGATTATGGAAAAATTTAGTGCTGTGCAAAAATGCTCAAAATAGTTTTGGTTGTCGGAAATAGAAAAAAAATATTAAAATTAGTGTGGTTATATCTGATGGAAACCACATTAATGTTCAGTGACAATTTATTTCAGCTATTTTCACTGTTTATAAGCAAGAGATAGTCTGTACAAGACCAACCATACCAATGATTTGAGGAAAGTGGCATTCAGCACATTCATTTAGAAGAAAAATTAAATAGCTAGAAAAATGTATTTTGTTGTATGAAAGGGTGTCCTTCTGTGGACAATGTGATTAGTCTATTATATGGATGGAAAGGGGAAGATAGGAATGCTATAAATGATGGAGAGAAAAGATAAAAGAGACACACAAAAGAAAGATGTAAAGTGGGTTCTGCTGGAGGAATATATATATATATATATATATATATATATATATATATATATATATATTGAATCATCAAATGTTCAGAACATCGACGTTCTGATCATCAAGACCAGAACATCGATGTTCAGAACATCGAAGGTTCAAAATGAACCACACAAACACCAAAAAACTTACAAAAACTATGTTATGCAGGGGGGGCTTTGCCCCCCTGCACCCCCCACACTCCCCTACTTTAATATTCCAACTCCGAGATCGCACTACAGTGGGGTAAGGGACATCTCCCATTTACCGCTATATGCGGTAGCGCTAAACAGGAGATTTCCCATACCCTACCTGCAATGCCAACACTCAGATGGCACACACACACACACACACACACACACACACACACACACACACACACACACACACACACACACACACACACACACACACACACACACACACACACAACATGCAAGGCACCTTGCTGCCCTGCATACACACCCAACATTCCACAATTTCACTTTCCTGGCACTTCTACTTTAAACCTTCAATGTTCTGAACATCGATGTTCTGGTCTCGATGCTCAGAACGTTGATGTTCTGAACATTTGATGATTCAAAGTGAATCTGTATATATATATATATATATATATATATATATATATATATATATATATGTGTGTGTGTGTGTGTGTGTGTGTGTGTGTGTGTGTATGTGAGTGGTGTGTGTGTGTCTGTGTGTGAGTGTGTGTGTGTGTGTGTGTGTGTGTGTGTACATATATATATATATATATATATAAATATATATGAGGGAAGTTGGAAAGGAGAAAGAGAGGATGCAGGGGAGATGCTTAGATAAGAGTTAAGAAGTGGACACAACAGAAAAGACAGAAAAGACAGACATAAGCACTCCATTGAGCTCAAATTGGTGGGGAGCCCAAGACATACAGAAGTCAGACAGACACAAAAGGGAAAGAGTGAGGAGCTGTACAGCACATGATATACTCCATAATGGAGAAGTTCACTCTCCTCCCCCTGTGATGGACCTTCTAAGGAGGACCCAGATATTGTGTGGATGGAGTCCTCTGGTGAATCAGTGGCTAGAGTCTTCTATCCACTTGAGGATGTCATGGCTTTAGGCATTTCTCCACTGCCTGTTGAACAATAGCCTCTACCAGGTTCAGAATCTTTTAATAATATTACAGATATCATCTGTGTAGACATCCCTGAGTGGGCAGAGGGAGGTAGCGTGCATTGCCTGTCCAGGGTTTCACAAGCTGGTCTGCCCCTAAGAATCCTGGGCAAGTAGAAAAAGGAGAATAAAAAGGAGTGACAAAAAAAACAGAGAAGGAGAGGGAACGAGAAAACATACAGACAAGACTAAATCACAATTTGGTGTCCAAATATACTATTTTTAGTGACAGAAATGAATAGCCATTTACAAAATGTAATTTGCAAACATCTACTAAGTACATTCTTTACCAGTGGCTGTATTGATGCATAACATCTTTATGGTAAAAATTATGTCTGTTTAATTACTACCATATTCTTTATTGATTACAACTTATTTATGTGTAACTGCAGTAATCACGTAGCAGAGTACCTCACTCACTCGCTTACACACTCATTTCTTTATTTTTTCTTTCATTGTCAAGCAGATACTGCAGGAGTCTTTTTATTACTTCTATAAAAATAATAACTTATTGTTTATTATTAAAGGGAACATCCTGTCAGATGCTTTAACCTCCACAGCACTTGGCTGCTGGTATATTCCTGCTCCTTATCAACCGTGGAGATATAAAAAAAGAAAAGGAACATTTTTTCCCAATGCTATATTTCTGTGCATTATTGATGAATCTTTTTTCTTTTTTTTTCTAGCTGATCACATAATGGATGCCTATCCCAACTATGCACTACGTTTGGCCTTGCAGAACTATTGCAGATAGGGAGCTGTTCTGCTTATTTCCTCACACTCATTCTTTTCCTTTCCACCTTCCCCAGTTAAAATTTTCAGGGGCACCACACTGTCTGGTAAGTGGCGGGGTAGGGATAGCCAAAGATGTATCAATCAT
>NC_056731.1:1039072490-1039104990 GCF_019279795.1 Protopterus annectens | reverse complement strand
TGCAATCCATAATCACAAGTAAATGTCATGTCAAAACAGCCTATTATGTATAATATCTAGTTCAAGCAGTCATGTCCATCTCCATTCTACTTCGTATTTTCTTCTGATATATATTGAGTATAATTTTTCAAATGTCACATGATGCTGATGCAAAAATTATGTGTCTAGTTACTGTCATTACACCTATATTGTAAAGAAGATTTTATGCAGATACATTACCTATATGCATGCAAGCTATTTGACAGCACATATAGTGCAACTGATACTGTCTGCTAAGTTTTTATCTCATAACATAAAATAAATTTAAGTGCATTTTCTTGAGATATTATAATTAGAAATAATTTTAGAAGCATTTTTTTCTCATCAGCTGCAACACAATTAAAGACTAATTTAGTTCTTATTACTATTTTGATTTGCTTTCTTTTAAGGAAAGTAGTATTATATGTTGAACTAACAGTTTAATATTCTGGTAATTAAAGGTGTCTCTGTTTTTCTGCTTGATTACAAAAAAAAAAGCTTGAACAAGATTGTTATATGCACCTTTTCCAGTTGGAAAGGGTCAGAGCTATAACTGCTTGCTAAGAACTGTGAATATGCCATGTTTCATTTATTTATTTAATTGTTGATTTAACATGAAACGTATCCTCATCTGGCAGAAACACAAAAGGAAGCTAAATAGTTGTTATTGTTCACACAGTCAAACTAAGATGCTTGATGCAAAAGATTAGGTTTTGTTGAACTATGAGTACCTTTTCTGGTGAGATGCTAGGCTGAGGAAGAATATGACAGTACTTCATATAAGCAGTATATAAAAGTAACTGCTCATTGCAGGGAGGCCTGCCAGCTGGCATGTATTTCTTTTTACAAGACTCCCAACGTGTGATTGCTAAAGGGAATAAGGCACCTAAGCTGCTTAATATATATTCCATTATATTATAATGAATGAGAATATAAGCAAATTATTTTCTGGGCTGTATTATGTTTGTGGAGGGGAGGATCTTGAGCTGTAGCTTGGGCTAAGATAGAGCTTTGGAGAGAGAGTGGGCAGGACCAGTGGGTACAAAATGTGTATATTGTCTGAGAGATCAGATTAATTTGTTACAGTATTGTCTAGGCTTGTATGTTGTCTATTAAAATGATAAAAAAGTATGTGCCTTTGTATATTATTACATAATTGCTTTGTGTGCTATTTGTTTATGTGAGATGTATTTAATATTCATGGTTAAGGCAAGTTGTCACTGTTTAAAACATTTTTGACAAGCTAACAACGTGATGTGCATATTTAGCCAAGAGGGCTCAATTCCAAAAGACAAGCTCTCGGTGAAGCCTGCTTTATAGGTAGGTGTTTCACCAGAAAAAAATCATTTGGAATTGGAGCAAATAAGTCACTTACACTGAGAGATAGTTTTATGAAATTTGGACCCATAATTTTTCCATTGCAGGAATAAACATTTATGATACACTGGGTTCATTAACTTCATTTTTGATACTAAAAGAAGAGTAACACCAAAACAAATGTGGCAAAAGGACTGCATCTTCAACTTCTCATGTGAATGATTACATCCACCACCAGTGCAGCTGCTACATACTTAGCATTTAAGTACCGGTGCTTTTCTGGTAGGACAGCAGTCCCCATCTCGGTCTAGAACCTGCATTCTTCAGCAGCAAAGGTATATGTGTCAGCAGCAGCACAACACTGATATGGTTGACTGACTCATGAGTGAAATTAAGGGTTCATGCTTCTATTTCTGTGCCAGCAGTCACTTGCCATCAATACAGATTGACCATATCCAATGCCTATGAAAAGCAGTTTAGTTATCTGGGCTGCTCATATTTCATTGATGGAAAACATTTCTATATGAACGCTGCTTCATGACTCCATTTGTTAAATGGTTTCAATTTATATGAACACTCTAAGTTTCACAGGAATTGATTCTCATCTTTGAAAGTGAAACTGATTAAGCTTAAAATGGCTGACAAGGTCAGGAAGCCTATTACTTACCTATGAACCTATAAAACAGATGACTGCAAACTTAGGACCATTGTCCTTACCACTATGCATGAATGGTGTAGTAGAAATTACTTTGCCTTATATATATATATATATATATATATATATATATATATATATATATAAAACTCAAACTACAAAATGAGTAGGAAGTAATCACTATATGCATGTATAGTTCTCACACACACACATACATACACAGACACAGACAAACTTTGGAGGTCATTAATGAAAGCAGTGATACTCCCAAGGTTGCAAAATACTCCAATCTTCAATATGAGGATACACCCTCATAAATATATATATATATATATATATATATATATATATATATATATGTGTGTGTGTGTGTGTGTGTGTGTGTGTGTGTGTGTGTGTGTGTGTGTGTGTGTGTGTGTGTGTGTGTGTGTGTGTGTGTGTGTGTGTGTGTGTGTGTGTGTGTGTACTGACTCCATAATCAAGCAAACTCAAACAGGAGAATAAAACTGAAGAAAAGACAATTCTCAGCTTCTTGACCTTCTCTGACTATATCCACAACTATGGCAGGGCACCAGTGATCTTTTCAGTTCAAAGTTCTAACTGCCATTCAGCTGCCAACAATCAATACCCCCCCCCCCCCCATTGCACAAACATGCACATTTTTTGTTTGCAGCACTCCCGTTCTGCTTAAATCTCACACCATCTCTGCTACTTTTTAATTCCTAAAACAAGGGAATGCCGTTGCAATGTAAGAACATTTTTCTTTTACATTTAATGTTTGGACCAGGATCCCTGTCTGCATAGGGCCCCAACCAACTGCTTAGGTCACTTGGTGCTGGACCCAGCCCTGCCTTTAAGCTACAGTATGTCTAAAACCATAAAATAAATAATTATGTCATAAAAAATAAACAGTAAAAATAAATTAAATTGGAATCATATTATTGAATAAGACTTAAGTGTACAATACTGTTAGAAGGTTTAACCTGTGGGCAGGCTTAAACCTATGACACTCCTGCTTGCTGGGAGAGCAAGTTATCACTATAATGCCAAGCAGCTGCCATCTTAAGGCTATAAAAAGTTATTTAGTCTTATTGTGGCATAAGCTAAGTGGTGCAGCTTTATTTATTGAAGTGTTTTTTTTTATATTCATTTCAAGATTTTAGCAAATCACCATTGTGACTTGTCAATGTTCTCTGTACAATTAACTTTCATTTGAAGTAACATACTTTGATTAAACATTTTGAGGCCTAATATTACCTCTTTTTATTACTACCAGGTGCAATGGACAGAGTTAAATCACTGAAAAACTCATATGTGGGCAAGTACTTATTGATAATGAACTCGGCAGCTTGCTCATTCCTGTTTGCTGTTCATCATCCATCTTAGGCCATCTTATGACTGAGAACTGACATTACTGGTAAGTAAGATAAACAAGAGTACTGGGCTCCAAGCCATTGTAAGATTATTGAATGAAACATTCATATGTGAACGGATACAATTTGCACTCATCTCAAATATCCACTATTTTTTTCCTCTTTGGATAAAATGCTGGAAAGCAAAAAGGAACTCTTGCTGAGTTTAGTGATACCAGAATGACTATAGAAGTTCATTTTCCCCTACAAAAGAACAGTGGTGATGTCTTATGACTTCCTCTATGTCTGTAACCACAGAACTGAGTAAAGCTGGCATACCATTACCATTCCCATGACTAAATGATAACATGCCACAGCATCAAACAGAAGTCATTGAATGTTGCTTATTTCAAGTCTGCCAAACTACAAGTGATTACTGAAATTCAGTTGACTGTTGAAATGCTGGCTCATGTGCATCTGTAGTTTTGGTATACAGAGTAAGCATATGTATCCAGTGTCTCCTTACACAAGAATGCCCCTCAGTAATACGTGCAATTAGTATTTCATTAAATTACCTCTGCCTGTTAATTTCTATAAGTTATTAAAACTAAATTCCTCCTCATCATTTATTTTTTCCTTGAGACGCTTTCATTCTGTGAGCAGCATCTTTATTTTAAAAGTAAAACAAATTATTATCATAAAAATTGGACAATGGTCCAGTGTTGTTAAAAGCATCATAACCAGGTTGGGTAAAAACACAGAAAAGAAAATCAGTACTTTTCATAAGATGACATGTTCCCAAGAGATTTCTGTGAGATGCCTCGCTTAGATATAGAGCTTGCTCAGAGTCAAGCCCTCTGTATTAGATACAGGGGATCAAAGCATTAATCCAGTTGACAGACCCAATCTGGAAACCAAATACATGTTGTTGTAAAACCTGTTGTTCTGTTAACTGTTTAAATGATTTAGAGTTTTCTGCTAGTCTAAAGAGAAGACCTTGGGTGGTCAAATATTAGGTGTAGGTGTCCTGCAAGAAGCCCCACCCCCAAAAGAAAAATGAAAAATAGAAATAAAACAGCATGCTACAAGCAGTAATTTTTTCTGATTTTAGTATGACTTCTGGGTTGTTGTACAAAAGCTAATGCTACAGCATTTGTACTGTCTGTAATTGTTTTGCTTTCTTTATTATTCTTAAGAATGACTTAATTCAGAACTAGGCCTAGATTGTGTAATATAGTCTAAACATATTGCATTTTAATAAAATATTTTTTGCACTACTTTCTTTTCAAGGCTCCAGCAAATGCAAATGCTTTGACATTTGACAGGTCATAAAAGTCTGCATTAGTTAGAGTGATGATCAGAACCATCTGATCTTCAGCATTCTTTATGTAGCTATTGTTGCAAATTATTGAAGTGCAACATTTTCTACAAGATTGGACTGTAATGGATTCTGCATTTATCCAGACTGGTTGGTCTGTTAGCACAGGGGACTAAAACTTTGACCTGTTAATAAGCTGCTTCCGTGGTGAGGGTGTAGGGTTTGAATCTTTCCACTTTCATTTACTTTCTGTGTGACACTGAGTAAGTCATTTAACAAGACAATAAACTGGAGAAATTAGGGATTTGAACTAGGGTCCTTAATGTTCTTAAGACTGCATGCCTAGTAACTGTGGAATGGTTG
This sequence comes from Protopterus annectens, assembly GCF_019279795.1. Lineage (NCBI taxonomy): Eukaryota > Metazoa > Chordata > Ceratodontiformes > Protopteridae > Protopterus > Protopterus annectens. Next base: position 1,039,099,967 of record NC_056731.1, on the reverse strand, counting down.
GCATTGTTTGCCAGACATTTCTTACTGCATAGCTGATCTAGTTCAGGAAATGTGATGGCAACATCACCAGCACGACATTTTTAATACAACTCAGACAAACTATTCTTCAAGGGTTGCAGGCACTGCATTTGCAGCAGAAGCATGGAAATGCAACATTGTTTTCCAGCAGCAACCTTTATATTAGTATTAGTTCTCTTTAATGGAATTATTTAGAACACTTTCGCTTCTGCAGTAATTGTGCATATTGACTTATCATATATTATCAGGTGGTTATTTCTTATGGTCTCATAAATAGTCTTCTACTTAAACTGTGGTGTACATGGTTGGATCTTATGGTATGAGGATAGTGGTCTTTATACAGTTTCATGTAGTTCATCCAAAGCTACCAATAAAGTACATGTCATTTATTTCATCATAGCAATTAGGGGTGTACGCAGTCAACAAAGTGGCTATAACTGTTGTTGGTGATGGCGGACTCTCTGGGGAAGAAATGCCTTATACTGTCATCTGATCGTTTATAAATGTCCTTTACTCATCCTTTGTAGGACTCGTGTGTGTGTGTGTGTGTGTGTGTGTGTGTGTGTGTGTGTGTGTGTGTGTGTGTGTGTGTGTGTGTGTGTGTGTGTATGCATGTGTGTATTAAACTGGAATACTTTGGCTAATGTGTGTCTGAGTGAAACAAATTTGAAATATGTGCCTCTGGTCATTATTATTGTTATCATTATATTTTTTTATTTTTACATAGACATCAGAGCAGGATGCAGTCAGCAATGTAGGGTTTGGGCTTACCTGTGCCGATTAGTTATGCAGGGTCATTGTTAAAGTTAAAAAGTGATTAGTCTGTCTTTGCAGAACTTCCGTGCATTTTTGTGCAGCAAATTGGTTTACTTTACCAAGGATATTTTATCATATTCAGACCTGAGATTTGTACACTGTTGATAATAAAGTGGTTGTAATTGTTGAGTACAGATATTGGTGGATTATAATGAAAGCAGTTTGAGTGACCGTTTATGGTTGAAATATACTGAAATGGGTACTTTTGCCATTATTGGTTCATGCATTTTGTTTCACTGCTTACTGGAAAACCAATGTTCAAAACTACAAATTTAAAATGCACTGTGACAATTGTTGCTGTATTAAACAAGAAATGTAATTTAAAATAATGAGGTAAGTGATAATAGAATGTACACATTTATGCATGGTCCTATGAATGTGTTCAGGGGACCCATGGTTTGAAAACAGTCTAGAACCCAAGATACACTTAACCCACACTGGCTAGATGCACTTTCAATGAATGTGAGTTTCAGGGAAAGCTTACTGATACTCATGCTACGTCAGTTTTAATGTGAGGCTGTTTTGTTTTATTTAGCAAATGGCCATCAGTGTCAGTGCAATAAAATTTTAAATAAAAGTTTTAAATTAAATCTAAATCTCTGTAATCATTGTAAAGTAAGGAAGGAAATAGCACGTACACTCAGTTTTTAAAAAGTGTTTATGGTAACTGGGGAGAGGCAGACAAGTAATTGGACACTGGAATGGCTGGGGGGGGTCTGGTCCATTACCATACCTACGGGCCCATTTTACCATGATCCAGCTCTGTATAGGCTTTAGTTTGATAGTGTTCATGTTGCAATTATTATGGTAAATGACTGAAAAGTGTTTGTGCTGAGACTGCTGCCGTAAATAGTTTACAGTAAATGGCCATACAGTTTGGCCTTAAGTTTTTTTTTTTTTTTTTTGGTTTGTTTGGTTGTTTGTTTGCTTGTTTGATGTTATTCATTATGTGATTTTGAACAGTTGCCAACATGACATCTGTATGGTCTCTGTATGATTAACTTTTGATTGAAGTGACGTGCTTCAAGTAGATCTTAGGAAGCCATAATGTAACCAGCCATCTAAAAAGTAAGCTGAATGTTAATAAGTTTGAAATTTGGAAAAAGATATAATTTACCGCTGGCTGATACATATTGTTACTTAAAGCAATAACAAACAGAAAAATCATTAAAAACTTAAAGAAATCCTCTAAGAGTTACTGCTCAAGCGTCATACAATCTAAGGCAAAATAAAAGCATTTTCTTGCTATGCATTCTATTTATGTACAGCTTTCTTACTTAGTAGACACCTCTGTTTTGTATAATTGGATTGCTTTTTATGAGTTATGTATAATTTACAAAAAAGCCATTAACAGACCTGATATCCTTTAACACAATTTTCTGCATGTACACATTAAATGCATGATACAAAAGAGCTTGTTATTTTTGGCTTAGACTTGCTATTACATTTTGAGACATCTCTTTTGCATTTCATGCCAAAAGCCTTATTTCTCCAGCTTGATGTGTTCTTATATAAATGTAATTATTTTTACTTAGAGACAATGTTGTATACTGACACTCAAACTGCCATCCTCTTCCTTTCTCTCAACTTCAGTGATATTTGAATAAAGAAAAAGAGTTTTCTAAGCTCTACATGCCACCTATAATTTTTCTCAGCTACTTCTTTTGAGTTTGAACATTTATCACATTCAAGATACATTTTTAAAACAATCTATTCAGAAGTGACAACTAAATGGTTAAAAAAAACATTACAACCAAGTAGTAAAACTACTTAATGTGGTATGTTGATGTTTCACATTAAACTATCCCCTTTACCTATTTTTGCTAAATGTTTTATAAGTACGGTAAATGGAAAATGTGAAAGAAGAAGAAAGCATCCTTCAAGATGCCTTGTTAAATGTGATCTGATTGGACAGTGGAATGATGCTGTAACTCTGACTCATGGATAGGTGAAGGAAGTAAACCTACAGTCATTTCCTCCAATGACAGTACATCTACTTTGTGCCATGTTTGGTAATAAAGAGATTAATTATGGACTTTGAGCAAAATAAAATGCTACCATCAAAATTCCTTTACAATGGTTTCATTTTCCATTTAGCTTCACTAAAATATTATAGAGCACTTGTTTAACAAGACTGGACTGACATCAGCAGGGAAAGTACTAGTCTTTCTTAACTTCTAACATGCTGTGTTGATCCCTGAAATTCATGCAGGCATGTGAATCTTTCTTACAGGTTGGCTCCCCTCCTCTTCCTGGCAGTTGTGAACTTGTAACAGTGTCCTCCACTTTTCTAAAAATATTATGAGTTAATAGTGTTTAAAAGTACAGTTAAGACAGTAGTTAACTCAATTCTTGCCTTGTTCTGATTCCAGGCAATGCAGGCATCAATAATCCAATTGTTTGCCTGCCAGATGGGATGTTGGGATAGTTTTTCTCTGGCTGTCACCATTGTATATTAATTTATAAAAAGAGAGAGAGAGAGAGAACCATATTAATATGAAGCAGGAATGATTTTAAGATGAAGGGGAGGGAACGTGAGACGCATTTCTTCTGGGAGAATGTGTACTGTAGTGTCAGTAACATAAGCACTTATTGTCAACAACAAAACCAATGAGTGAGTCCCAGCTCTACTTTCAAAGTCTGGATAAATTTATTAATAAACTTCACTATATTTACAAGGTTAATTTTCAGTCTCTCCAACAGCCTTTTTAAAGTAAAAAGTTAACAGTCACTAAAAAACCACTTATATACACTTGTAAAACATTTAATTACATTCAATTAAACTGTTGTTCAATTAAAACATAAAAAACTGAAAAATTTAAAGATATAGCCTTAAATAAGGCTTTGCCAATTACATTCCCTATTTAAACCATGTCTGAAGCGTATAAAAGCAAAGGCTTCCTGTCTGGTGAAAGTGGCGCGTCATCGTGGGAAGAAGATGATAGAGAGAACTTTCCTGAACTACCAGGGAAGATTTCCAGAAGACTTTCTCGAATTTCAATGGACAATATACGAACACCAGGAAAAGAGGCTGGAATAACTCAGAACGCCATAGAGACTCGGGCGATGGACATTTTAAAAGAGGTAGATGGGCTTGAATTTAATAATGAAACTGTAGTTAATAATTATGTAATTAATTTGTCCAATTATGTGTTGGATAGTGTTGAAATGGGTATTTTGGAAAAGGGGCTGAAATTTGTTCCTACCTGCTTTCCAAAAATATGAATTAAAACGGAACTATTTCAAGTATTTCGTAAAATGAATCTTAGAGAATATTTTTGTAGACATACCTCTAGTCTTTCCACTGATGTTAACAGTTCTACTGTGGAAATATTTAATAGTGATGTAGAGAGTGACGAGAGTTTTTACTCTTGTACATCAGATAATGAGGAGATAATTAATGCATACAGCGCTTTTAATACAAGTAGGTTAAAATCTAATAGCTCTTTTTTACCTCCATATAAAAATGCATTAATACAGAAATTTGAATGTGTATTAAACTTAATGGTGGAAAAAGAACTAGAATGTTTTTTGAAACAGATACATCACTATAATTTGACAAAAATAGAGTGGAATAAATTACGAGCACTTAGTAAGAATGAGAACATAATTTTTAAGCCCTCAGATAAAGGGGGAAAACTGGTCATATTAAATGCTTGTGATTATTATAAGATGTGCATGAAACATCTTGGCAACAAAGATGTATATCTTGAGATCGATGTAACATACATAAAGAAAGCAGAAATTGACTTTATGAATTTATTACAGAAAGGAATTAGGTTACATTATTTTACAAAGTCTGATGTTGACCAAAAAATAATTATTAAAAATACACAAATGGCAAGATTTTTTTGTCTGCCGAAGGTACACAAAAATTTAGATAGCCCTCAATTGTGTCAGCCCATGGCTGTTTTACATATAACATGTGTACTTTATTACATGAAATATTAATTAATAAAGTTTTGACATTACCTTCCTATATTAAAGACTCTTACGACTTCCTTCAAAATGTTAAAAACATATGTTGGGAGGAAGGAATGTATTTTATTACTGCTGACGTAGAGAGTCTATATACAAATATCTCCCATTTCTGGGGATTAGAAGCTATTAAGTTCTTTTTGAGTGATTGTCCTAAAACCCACTACGTATTAGAAATGGTAGAATTTTGTTTAAAAAATAATGTTTTTGAATTTAATGGTAAATTATATAAGCAATTAACCGGAACAGCGATGGGAGCAGCATTTGCTCCAGCTTATGCTAATCTATTTATGGGGATGTTTGAAAATGAATTTTTATATAAATTACATTTTTTTAATACACATGTTATAAAATATTATAGATTTATTGATGACCTTATTTTTATTTGTAAAGATGGTTATGAAATTTCTGATCAATTTATACATAAATTAAATATTAACCAATATGGTATAAAATTTGGTGATGTACAGATAGGTTCTGAAATTAATTTCCTGGATATTTCTCTTAAAGGTGTTAATAACCAGTTTATACACACCAGTATACATAGAAAATTTGATGAAATTAGTTGGAAAATGTGTGGGAGTAGCTGTCATCCGATACATACTTTAAAAAGCATTCCCTTTGGAGAGTTTACTAGAATAAAAAGACTTAATTCTGATGTTAATTTAGCTTTTGATGAGTCTCTGAGAATGGCCAAGTTATTTATTAATAAGGGTTATGATGTCACTGCAGTTAAAAATAGCATTATAAAAGTGTTTAAAGAGAGTTTTCATATAAAAATAAATGATGGAGAATACAACAAACACAGATATAATAAATATACAGCAAATGAAGAAAAAATATTTTTGTGACAAAATATACAAATTTCTCTAATATTATGAATGAATTAATTAAACAATATTGGAATGTTATTAAGAATGAAGTTGATTCCTTAAAAAATATTAAATTGATTGTTTCATACAAAAAAGGTAAAAGTATTAGGGACTTTCTAGTCCATAGTATCTTTAAACAACCTAAAATTCATGTAGTTAATAATATAAAAGAGTTAGGAACTTTTCCATGTGGTAGCTGTTCAGTGTGTAAATATATAGTAACTGAAGTAGAAAAAATTAATGGAAAAAATTTCACTGTTAGGGCCAAATATACATGTAGAAGTAAGGGATTAATTTATGTTATTTTTTGTACATGTAATAAATATTACATTGGTGAAACAAAGAGAATGTTGGCAGACAGAATAAAAGAACATGTTAGAGATGTAAAGAATAAAAAACTAACTAGTCCCATTGCAGAACATTTTAATTTATGTCATGGTGGGGATATTAGTTGTATGAAAACAACAGTTTTAGAACATGTACCACTTCATTTTAATAATGTTGATTATCAGAAAAATGTACTAAGACAGAAGGAATCTGTTCTAATCATGAAATATGGTACTTTGGTTCCGTATGGTTTAAATAGGGAATGTAATTGGCAAAGCCTTATTTAAGGCTATATCTTTAAATTTTTCAGTTTTTTATGTTTTAATTGAACAACAGTTTAATTGAATGTAATTAAATGTTTTACAAGTGTATATAAGTGTTTTTTTAGTGACTGTTAACTTTTTACTTTAAAAAGGCTGTTGCTAGAGAGACTGAAAATTAACCTTGTAAATATAGTGAAGTTTATTAATAAATTTATCCAGACTTTGAAAGTAGAGCTGGGACTCACTCATTGGTTTTGTTGTTGACAATATAGTTGGTCCTTTTTCTGTTGTTTATTTCAACATAAGCACTTATGTCAGCCTGTAGGTAGTACCTTCTATCAGTAGAGGGACAAGAGCATCCTTGTGTATTAGATTTGAAGTTTTCCTAAGTTTTTAGTTAAACTACCAAAGTATTTGGCACCAATTTAGTTTAAAAGATTTTGTCATAATCCTGTAGTATTTGGCAAAGGACAACTTATATTATTTATGTGATTACTAATGGAGTTAATAGCAATAAAGATTTAAGGGATCTTTAACTTGCATGAAAAAAAAAGAGAAAATTATTAGCACTAATGATGTCAGGCAGCCAGTTTTTCTCAAGACTGCAACACCTTGTGGTTTATAAACTATATATATATATTACTGTACTAAATAATGGAGATATAGATGTCATGTTTAGGTGCTTTATAAGGGGTCTATATCAGTTCATCAAAACATCTGAAGTTCAAACACCATAAGTTTGAACTTCAAACCACGAACTGCAAAAACTTCGAAGTCTTAGATCAGCGATTTTTTTTTCCAGGGAAAAAAATCACTGTTCCAAGAAACACACACACAACACAAGCAGACCAAAAAAACATCAATCCATACACATACATTCAAAATCCTACATCTAACCCTACACTAAACTTTACATACACTACTACCTATCCACTTACCTTAACCCAAACCCTAACCCTAAGGTCCGTCACTATCGCACACACACCTTACCCATGCCCTAACCCTAACGTCCACACAATCACACACTTACCTGACCCAGCTCGTAACTTCCCACCACAGCCCTGCTAATCGCGAAGCCACTGATACGGCCCACCAAATTGTTTCCCTGGGAAAGAATTTGGTGTTCCGCAGCTTCACGATTACCAGTGTTCAAACTTTACAGTTTGAACATCTGGTATTCGATATTCAGCCATTTCGATGGACTGATATAGACCCCATTATAAGTACTTAACTTGTATGCAGTCAAACTAGGGCAGTTCATTTTGTGTTTCCTTGCAATCTATTAAACCTTCCCTCTCACTGCTTAGCGTTTGAATCTATTTATATTTAACTGCATTTACTATTACATATTTCTATAGAATAATGATAGATCAAGGTTGACATGTTAGGGCTCTTGTTATTTTAAAATTTTAAGCTTAGTATTTTACATTTTAGAATTATGATTCAGAATCTTCTATTATCGGTAACCATACCCACTTCTGGGAGGCTGGCTTTATTAGTAGCTTTTTTACCTCATTTTCTCAAAGTATTCTTCACATTAAACTTCATTATCTCCAGGTTTATACTAGAGATTGATCCTGAGCATATCCCTTATTATATCTTCTTTCCAGGTTCTATAACCCTGCAGTCACTGATGTTTCAATGGGCCAGAATAACTGATGAGGCAGAAGATCTATTTCTTGAATTAGAACCTGAGGGAAGTCAAGTACCATCAGGATCCAAGAGTAGATAGGCAGCGAAATTAGATTCCTGCCAGTCAGCTGAAGCCCCAGCCAAGAAGAACAGATTCAGACCCCAGAAGACTGACTGAATCATACCAGAAGTGGAAGTTCACTCAGAAGTGGGCTCCAGTCATGGACAGAATAGAGAGGGAGAAGTTATGGCAAATCAGACACAAGAAAGAGTACCTACAAGAACCTTTGGAGTCTCTTCCAGATGTCAAAGAGGGTAGGTTATTTGACTTATTTTTAGAAAAAGGGTTTGCCTCTCCAGTTATTCTAAGAGAACGGGTAGCTTCTAAAACCCCAAAGGTGGCCATCTCCTCCTCTTTTAATTCAGGGAAATTATTCCAAAGGGCTGTAGAAAAATCAATAGATGTTTCAGGTCGTAATTCTGATTCTGAAACCAGGATTACAATTATTTTGTCACCAATGTCCTCAGTTGGCAATTTATCTGACTCTTTAATTGAAAATTGCAATCCCTCAGGGTCACACATTATGTCTCACATTCCTAAAGTCATTTAAGACATTAAGGACTACACAGATATATTTGATTTGGTGGATGCTGATGAAATCTAAAGGTTATTTGAAGCCATAAAGGCCATCTTGGCTATGCTAGGCAAATCATCAAACATCAGACATACCCAGAAAAACTGAAACTCTTGAGCAGCAAGTTTCTTAATATTTATGGTTGTTCTTATTAAAAATTGTCCTCAGTTGGACTTGTCTTTGATTTCTTACTCACAAACAATTAGAGAAGCTCATCATGTTTGTGGGGTGGGCTAGGCTATGATCAAAGGTTCAGGAAATTAAGGGCAGTCAACAAGTCCTTATTGTGGGATAAGCAGCACCCCAATACATGGTTAACGATCGTGTTGAACAGACTTTCTCTGAACAACCCAGGAACCATTCTAGATTCTCAAAACATGAAAACCTCTTATGCCTTTCAACAGCAGGATTTTTTATTTATTTATTTATTTTTTTGATCTGCTTGCTGTTTCTGTCACGTCTGTTCTCACTGCATGAAATCTCATAGGTTCATAGGTTCATACGTAGGTACTAGGCTATTGGCCCTAGTGCCTATATAAGCCTAGCCAAAAAATGTACCCTGGCTTTCGCCACCCAAGAAAATTATTTTCCTGTGCCCCTGTCAAGCAAAGCCACAGAAGTGATCCCTGGGGTGAATTTCCCATTTCCCATCGAATCATCAAGATTTTTCTTGAAGAGTGCTAATGAGGAGCTCTGTTTAACACAGATAGGTAGTCTGTTCCAGAATATGGGAAGTCTCTGGGACAGGAATCGCTCCCTCCAGCATGTTCTATTTATTGTGGTGACAAGGTTTAGGTCCCTAGAGCGTGTAGCTTGGAGGGATTGTGATTCCTTTAAGTGGAGCATGTCCAACAGCTCTGGGTTTGACATAGCTTTGTATGTTAGGCAGAGATCGCCCCTGAGTAGACGATATGCGATGGAGTAAAGCTGGAGTTTTTTGAGATGGTCTGTGTAGGACATCTGTTTGAGGCCAGTAATCCTGTTTGTGAGGTATTTCTGTGGTCTTTCCAGTTGTTGTAGATGTCTTGTGAGGTACATACCAAAAGGGGCATTGTACTCTATAATGGGTCTAATGAGTGATGAGTAGAGGGGAACAATGACCTCTTTTTTTCTGGATGAGAATCCTTTTGTGATGAGATGAGCCACGTAGAAGGATTTCCTCACCACTGTGGCAATGTGATTACCAAAGGAGAGACTTATGTCCACCTGTGTCCCAAGGTCTCATCACATTTTTGGCATTAAGTAGACTACCAGCTATGTGGTAGTTCATGGGTACAGAGTTTTTACTGACAATGACAATACACTTTTTGGCATTGAGCTTCAGGCCATGGCTTTGACACTAGGTATCAGTCTCAGTGAGGCCCTTTTGTAGTTTGTCCACATCGATAGGAGTTTTGATTATGGCTCCTAATTTGCAGTCATCTGCAAACTTTGTTAGCCAAAGACCTTCTGTGTTAGCCTGTACTTCAGAGAAGTAGATACCAAACAGGATAGGACCCAGGACTGAACCCTGTGGTACTCCACTTGTCACTGGTCTGAAGTCGGATTTGGAATCCGCTACTTTCACAGTGTGGGTTCTGTCCATGAGTCAGTTGGCAACCCATCTTGTGACATAAGGATTTATACCTAGTTTAGTGAGCTTATCTATAATTCCAGAGTGGGGGATGGTGTTGAAAGCCTTGGCGAGATCTAGATAAGCTGTGTGAACCATTTTACCCTCATCTATGGCTTTGGTGACTGCTTCAAAGAAGTCAATCAGGTTTAGGAGACATGATCTGCCTTTTACAAATCCAAACTGGGAAGGGTCCAGAGTCTGGAGATTACCAATGTCTTTGTTTATGAGTTCCACGATGATACATTCCATGGCCTTGCAGGCCAGGCTCGTCAGGCTAAAGGGGCGATAGTTCCTGGGGTCCGTCATGGCTCCCCCTTTGTGGAGTGGGATAACCATTGTGGTGCGCCATTCAGTGGGTACAAAGCCTGAGGTGAGGCTATGATTGAACATGGTACTTAGGTAGGGTGCCAGTTCATTCTGTAGTTCATGTAGAATGCAGCCTGGGATATTGTCAGGTCCCATGGATGCTGTGTTCTTGGCTTTGGAGAGTGTTTTTTTTACCTGTGCAGTCATGATTATAGGAACTTTGCATTCTTTCGGTATAGAGATGGGCCCTCTTGGGGGTGAGAGGGGGGTAAAGTTAGCACTGAACCTATCTGCTAGGATGTTTGCAATATCAGTTGGTTCTGTATATTTAGCGCTATTGTGCTGTAACTCAGCGCAGATCTGAGTGTTCCCATTGAGATTCTTGACATAGCTATATAATGCTCTGTGGTTGTCTTTAGAGTCAGTAGCAATTTTGTTTTCGTAACTAGCTTTGGAGGATTTTATGAGGGATCTCAGCTTCTTACTGAGGTTGACCAGGGAATTCCTCCAGTCATGGGATTTTACTCTTTTTTGCAACAGTTTCTTTCTTCTGTTGTAGAGTTTGTTTATGGCAGAGGACCACCAGATTGGCTTCCTTTTTTTGCAGGATAACATCTTGGTTTTATTAGGGATAGCATGATCCATGCACTCGTTTAAGTGCTTATAAAGTGCATTTGTGTAGGATTCAGCAGTCATACCTCTATTGTCCATCTGCATGGGTGTCGTGAAGTTTGCTACTTCTGTCTTAAGAAGTGTTAAGTTGGCTTTGGAGAAGTTTTTTACGATGGTTTCCCTAATTGGAGTGGGGGTGGGATGTGGATGTCTAGGCTGATTAGCTTGTGGTCGGATCTGACCAACGAGGAATTGACCTCTGGTGTGGAACACCGGTTTCCATGTTGGTAATGACCAGATCTAGAATATTGCTGCCCCTGGTGGGGGTGTGAATAAGTTGATCCCAAGCGTTGGAATCCAAATTTTAATTTTTGGCAAAAGATGAGTCAATCCAGACTAACTTCAGAAGTAACCCGAAATAACACACTGTCTTGAACCACAAAAAAGTAAAGGCGCAATTCTCCAGTAACAATAAAGGCTTTCCTCTTGTTGGTAGTGGAACCACAATGATTATAACAAAGTCCACCAGATCAGTATACAGTGTACAAACCCCGATTTATTAATAAAAACAATAAAAATACAAAAGATTAAGCGCTTTCATCTCCTCAGTGGAGACTTCATCAGAATCTGTTATAACGTGAAAATCCTCTGCTTATATATCTCCTACTAGTTCGTTAATTAGTAAATTAATTAATTAATTGATCCTAAATTCCTATAGGCTGGCCATTGAATGTTACAAATGAATGTTACTACAGTTCATAGACAGATCACCAAAGTACTTAAAAAGAAACAAAAAAATACACCGTAAATACTCATAAATACTTAATAAAAACTTAAACACATTTGGAAGTAAATCAATATCTATCCAATGTATATAAAACATCACAAAAAATCAAATAAATATTAATTAAAATGTGTAGAAAATGTATAAAAAAGAATGTTAAAATCAAATACTCTACTGTCAAGCAAAGTATTAGAAGGATCAGTGTATGTTATAATTTTGTACCTAAAATTGATTTCAGTTTATACTGCATACCAAAAATTAATATATACATTTTTTAAAAAATAAATATATACATTTTTTAAAATTTCATAAATAATGTATAACCATCAGACTCCAACAGTGATACTCTAATGATGCTTCTTTGGGTCGTCAGCTAAAATTTTGAGGGCTGGGTAGATGGATATATGGTCATTTAAACCATAATTCCCACAAGAATCCAACCTTAACTGCCACACCATCCCTCTGAATTCAAGTTTGGTCTCCCAGTCCCCACCTCTCTTTTGTTTGACGACCTCTTCCAAAACCCAGAATTTAAAATCAGCGTCTCTACATGTACGGGTGTGTCTAAATAAGGCATTATTGTCATTCTTCCTAATAATATCCCTATTGTGTTCATAAATACGTGCCCTTAAATTACGTTCAGTCTTCCCAATGTAGTACTTCCAACATTTCTTACAAAAACATAAATATACTACACCTTTGGTATAACAACTAAAATATTTGTATCCTGTCAACCTCACATTAATACTTGGAAGTTCAAGCTCTTTAGCATCAGCCATAAAGGAACATTGTGCACACCTACCACATTTAAAAGTGCCATATTTGTTGCATGTTCCACCTCTCCCATCTGTAGTATTTTTTCTCTTTTAAAATATGTTTTTCAAATTCCTGTTTTTCCTAAAAGTATATCTAAGTGGTTGCTGGAAGATATCAATTTTTGTAGGCATTTTATTGAACATACCCCATACATCATTGATGCATTTTTTAATCCATCCTACTCCACTAAAGTGTGTCAAAATCAAATAAGGCAATTTCTCTTCATTTTCTTTATCAATACTAACCCTATTTTCCACCTCAATACAAACTGTATTAGTAAGTAAAGGTTTGTATAATGTTTCCCTATTGTCTAGTATTATTTTCTTATTTGACTCAATCATATGATCAGGGTATCCTCTTTCCTTAAACATATTTTGCAGTATATTCATTTCTTCAATAAGATCTAGTGTGTCCAAAGTCATTCTAGCTACTCTAATCATTTGACCTTTTATTATGTTCTTTTTGGAGTGGTAGGGATGGTCACTCATATAGTGTAGGTAAGAGTTGGAAAAACACTCCTTCCTATAAATTATGTATTTTTTTATTGTCCCGGTCTTTTGTAAGTTTAAAATCCAGAAAATGTGTTTCTTCAATACCCATGTCATAGGTAAAGTCCAAAAATTCCGTACTCTGATTAATATACATAATAAATTCCTTTATTGTCATCTCTGGTCCATCCCATAGAATAAAAATATCATCCAAAAATCTATAGTACTCCATAGTATACTTATCAAAGATAGAATTAAAGATAAAATGTTTTTCCCAAAACCGCATAATAATGTTAGCGTAAGTAGGGGCACAGGCTGATCCCATAGCCACCCCGTCAGTTTGATGGTATAAATCACCCTGGAAGTAAATATAATTATATTTTAATACAAGCTCCATATTTTCCAATACCAGCTTGAAATCATCTGGTGATAGCATTTTCATCTCAACTAGCATTTGTTCAAACCAGTCCAGTCCTGTTTGGTGTGGAATCACTGAAAATAAATCTTTAACATCAATTGTCAAAAAAATTAAATCATCCCTATATTCTTTGGAACCTATCTTAGAAAGGAAGTCCCATGAATCTATTAAAATATGTGGGAACTTTTTGTTAAATTCTTTTAATTTAATGTCCACAAATATTGGTAATGGTTGAGTCTTTGAACCCTGTGACGACACAATAGGTCTTAAGGGGGGATTTTCTTTATCCTTATGCGCCTTCGGTATACTGAATATAGCTGGAATGACTGGTTTTAAAACCCTTAAAAAATTGTATAAATCATTGTCAATAAGACCTTGCAGTAAGTTGCCTTCTAAAATCATGTCAATTTTTCTATATGATATATTTACTTCATTTCTAGAAACTAGAGTATATCTATTATCTTTATCTAGTATATCACATATTCTCCTAGTGTAGTCCCATATATCCATCATCACAACCCATCCACCTTTATCTGGTTTCATAATCCGCAAATTTATATTTTCCCTTAGTTTTTGCAGGGTGTAAAATTCTATGGGGACAACAGCAGCATGGCAAAACACCCTTCCATTAAAGTAGATGTACTCACCCATGAAGGTGAATTTTACCCTGACTACAGGTCAGCAATGATCTTAGTGCAAGGGTTGTCAATGGGCTTTTCATTGAAATCTAATGCTCTCTTTAATAATAAAATTGTCAAGAACTTGAAATCTACTCTTGGGAGAGACAACAAGGTATTAAATATTCTTAATGAAGAAACACAAGCTGAAAGGATGATCCAGTCTACTTAGTACTGCACTCTGGGAACATTTCATGGCCTCACCTTACTTTACTTTGCTGTACAGTGATCCTACCATGTAGGACATTCAGATGGTCCTTGGCTAATCTCTTAAAAGGCGATCAAAAGAAACATCATTGAGTGTGAATCACAAAAAGAGTAAAAGACTTACATCGTGGGAAACATTCCTGGGTCAGTTCAATGGATTTACAACAAGGCAATCTGACTGGGTTTCCTTGGATTCCCTCTAGCTTTTCACAGATGCAGCAGATATTACAGGTATGGGTGGATATTTTGGGGCAAATGCTTTTCAGCAGAAAGGCCATTTTCTTGGTCTGATTCTGTCAGAAAAGATATCACATTCTTGGCAATCCTTCCTTTTTAGTCTGCAGTTTACATTTTCTACATCAGTTTAGGGATAGGATACTTCTTTTTCATTATGGTAATTAAACCGTTGTTCAGATCTTCCTAAGTAGATTCGCCTGATTACATAGAGTCCTGTCTGTTTTGAAGTTGCTAGAATTGCTCAGTTTAAAAATTAACCAAACATTTTCTGCTAAACATATACCTGGTGTTTATAATGCTAAAATGACACTTAAGCTATCTACAGATTTCCAGGTTTTGATCACAGGCTCCAGAGGTCAGTGCTTTCCCACACTAGTTCCTCCACAAATATGGATTCTTGCAGAAGAATAATGATGACATTATTGGGCAATTTCTGGACACCAAATACTAGGATATTACACATTTGGTATATCAAAATGTAATACCTTTTATTTGAATTTACCAGTTTATGATAAGAAATGGTTACTGGAAGCAGGAAGAGTCGTTTGGTATTTGGTATTCAGATTTTATGCTAATTAGATATCTGGATTTTTGTCTGGATGTACCTAATTTTCAGTGGCCTATATGCCGTATTATAAAGCCTACAGATGTTCATTAGGAACTCTTAATGGGGTACTGAAAGATGTTCTTCTATGCATAGCTAGCAAATAGAGGCTGTCATATAACTTTCACGTTTTGACATCTTGCATTATTCTTATTTTTCATTATGGTGGTATGCCACAACAATAGACAAAAATATAAAGAAAAATTCTGCAAGCAGTTATTATACCCCTTGCAACATGGTATACTACTAAAACACTAGTTAAGAAGCTGAGAGAAAGCTGTGTATGTTTCAAACAGAAGTTGAGTAAAACATAAGCATGTCTCAAAACCCATCCCCACTATCTTTCTAGAACTATTGTGCATGCTAAAAAAGAAAGCATGCACAGCCTTTTTTATTATTATTTTTTAATAAAATAGGCATAATTATACTATCAGTTGTCAATATGTTTAATATTTGGATTACATATTCATGCAATTCTTTAAAAATAAATCTGAGATGCACTTGAAACAGTCTGACATGCACAGATTCAGTGTCCCAGACCTAATGACTTCAAACCTGTGATTTGGTGCAATGCAAGCATTTAGTCTGGAAACAGAGTTAAAAAAGTTACTTACTTGCTCCTTACCTTTGTATGGGTGTTGGAGAAGGTAGACTTAAGAAATTAGAATACAGCCTGTTCAAAGGAACTTGGAAGAAGACTCCACCCAGTAGTTCAGGATATTTTTCTTTCCTCATTACATTAAGGCTCACTGTATGGCAATCAGAATTTAGCTGACTTACCAAATTCAAGCTTATCCCTTTCATTACTGAGGGATAACTATCTGTCTCTCATATTAGATGCTGATGAACACGCAATTTTTTACAATTATGTAATGTCCATCTATCTCTTTACATTAATTTTTTCTGTATTTTTGTCTGATCCTGTTACAAAACGGGCTAATATTATTCATAGTAGACATGCTTGAATATAAGTAACTCAATGTATTACAAAAGAAATGTTTCTTTTTAAGCACTGTGAACTGTTAATGCAGCTTAAACTGATAAAAGCTTCATGATGAGTATGTCATATTCTGGAATTAATTCTATCTAGTAACAGAGACATGTAGCAAGAGAAAGTAAAAAACTGACACATAACAGTTTCAGCTGCCTGTCATACAAAAGAGAGCATGAAAAGGACTGGGGAACTCCTTTATGAACATGTGCTGATATTAGCTAGTTATTTCATTATTTGTCTTTCGGCTTTTCCCGGTTAGGGATCGCCACAGCGGAACTCTGGTCCGCTAATGATTGGTAGTTGAGTTTTTACATGCCGAGTTACCAGCCCTGACACACAACCTTCAATGAAGGTACGCCCATTCACGCATGCCTCAACGCAGAAGACGCTCTAGCTGAGAATCGAACCGGACAGCGTTGAGTTAAATTTAGATCATGAGTTGGATGTACTTCCTTTATAAAATATATCACTTTGCATTACAGATTGTAGCTGAGAATGTTTTATATCATTTTTATTTTTATTTTACATTTGTTGACCAGGATAGTCCGACTGGATGCATGTCCGTTGTCAGCGGAGGCCCAGGGAGAAAAGCTCCAAGGGTAAGCAGATACAGCATTACATAATACCAGCATTACATATTACAGACAGACTATTTACAGATATTACATAAGTAAGCAAGTTAAACAAGTTCCACAGGTTACAGTTAATCCTGAGCACAAGTCAGGATTAAATTAAATTACACAGTAGACTAGTTAACAGATTTTTACACATTCTAGAGAGAGGTAGCCAGGCTTGATACATTGACATAGCCAGTTAAGTGACAAATGTTGTTTGAGTCTAGCTTTAAATTGACCTAAGGTGGAAAGTAAGGTAATATCAGCTGGAAGAGAGTTCCAGGATCTACTTACAGAGTTTGCAAAGAGAGAATCACCGGCTGTGTTATTAATTTTGCTAGTCTGAATTAGTAGTTTGTTAGAGGATCGAAGCAGTCTAGGATTGTTATAGGGAGTGATAATATTTTTAAGTGCAGGAGTATTGTCCGGATTATAGAGGATTTTATAGGCCATAATCAGTTGGCCATCAGTAGGCCATCATACCTTCTATAGCAGTTATTAGGAGTTTATGGTAGTAGTTTTATGCCAAAACATCCTATATCATATTTCATCTGGAGAGATCAGTTAAGCACATCTATTTCAGAGGGAAGGATCATCTAAGATTGGAACTCAGAAGCTCAGAAGATATTAGGATAACTTCACTTTGTTTGAAAATTGTTTTGAATTATTAATAATATAGGTTACCATACTTTGCAAGAATGAAAGTTTCCATACAGTTGTCTAGAACCCTTCAAACGCTGAAATTATTTATTAAATCAAATTGACTTATTCTTCATAACAAAATAAGCATGTTAAACTATTGTCTCTATTTCACTGAAATGTTAACTTTTAAATAAGATGTCAAATATTTAAATGAAATATATAGTATGGGGTATCTCTTTCTCCACGTGTTAGATTAGTGCTAATGAGTCAGGAGTCAAACTAGAAAGCTTGTTTGTTAGCATAAATAAACTGAATACTTTACTTGGCCACTAATGTAAACCACACAAAATAATTGTTTTTTTTTTATATCTTTATTTTTTATCTCTTCAGACCCCAATTGTGGCCAAAAAAATTAGAAATAACATGCTTTGCTTTGCCATATACAAAATGGTCACAAGACTGAAAAATGTCCTTACCCTGCTCAAGACTGTTGCTATCCCATTTTATCTATCACTGTTACCCAGAATGTCAAAGTCAGTAAATCCAAAATATATAAATATACTGTTAGACCATTGTTACTAAAATTCTCACTATTTGTTTTCAGTGGATATACAGTAAATGACTGCCAACTAATGTCTGTTTTATTAACCTCTAGGCCCTTAGATACACTCAAAAAATGTAAGCTCATTCCTTCCTTTTATTATAGTCCTTTCAAATAGATACAGAATATTTTCTCTAATATTAAGTGTGAGAATTGGATCTTATGTCATAGTTCTTTGTGTTTAGTTTTGAGTTATTCATTGTTATATGTGAAAGATCATATGTTACTTTGATGTTCAGTCTTCAAGCATACATGCATGAAATATTGAAAACTACTAGATTCACTTTTGTACAGAGTTCATGTATTTTGTCTATTCCATCACAATATTTTCCTGCTTTGAAGGAATGATTTTGCAATGTTGAAAAAACTGGCAGGAGCATAAAATTCACATTTTGCTACAGACATTCTTACCTTTTTCACATGAAGATCTGAAAAAAAATGATTGATACAAGAATATACTAGATTGCATGGCACATTTCAATTTACTGTTGCTATTTCTTGCTAAAGTAACAGGCAAGCTATTGTAATTCAAGACTTGTTGCACTTTATTTGTGTTATATCAAGTCACGTTAACTAATTATAGCAACATATACATGCATGCATACATACACACACACACACACACACACACATATATATATATATATATATATATATATATATATATATATATATATATACATACACACACACAAACACACTCATAGTGGATATAAAAAGTGCACACATGCTTGTTAAAATGCCAGGTTTTTGTGATATAAAAAAATGAGACCTCAATAAATCATTTCAAAACTTTTCCCACCTTTAATGTGACCTATACCTATACAATTCAGTTGAAAAACAAACAAATCTGTTGGGGGAAAAATATAAAATATAAAAAATAAAAAATGTACAATAAGCTGGTTGCATAAGTGTGCTCATCCTTAAACTAATACTTTGTTGAAACACCTTTTGATTTAATTACAGCATTCAGTTTTCTTGGGTACACACCTGCCATCACTTAAAGAAACTCTGATCAACCCCAAATAAAGTTCAGCTGCCCTAGTAGGATTTTCTTGACATTTACTCAGTTGCCTGCTACAGCAAAACCCATGGTTCGCAGAGAGCTTACAAAGAATCAAAGGGATCTCATTGTTGAAAGGTTTCAGCTCAGAGAAGGGTACAAAAACATTTCCACAGCATTGGATATACCATGGAACACAGTGAAAACAGTCATCAAAAAGTGGAGAAAATATGGGACATCAGTGACGTTGCACAGAATTGGACGTCCCTCCAATATTGATGAAAAGACAAGACAAAAACTAGTCAGGGAGGCTTCCAAGAGACCTACAGCAACACTGAAGGAGCTGCAGGAATTTCTGGCAAATACTGATTGTGTATTACGTGTGACAACAGTCTCCCGTATTCTCCATATGTCTGGAATATGGGGTAGGGCTGCAAGATGGAAGCCATTTCTTACACAGAAAAACATCCAGGCCCAGCTAAAATTTGCAAAACAATACATCAAGTCTCCCAAAAACATGTGAGAAAATGTTTTATGGTCTGAATACACCAAGGTTGAACTTTTTGGCCACAATCCCAAAAGGTACGTTTGGCGCAAAAACAACATTTTGCATCACCAAAAGAACACCATCCCCACAGTGAAGCATGGTGGTGGCAGAATCATGCTTTAGGGTCACTTTTCTTCAGCTGGAACTGGGGCTTTTATCAAGGTGGAAAGAATTATGAACAGTTCCAAATACCAGTCACTTATGGCCGAAAATCTTCAGGCATCTGCTAAAAAGCTGAAGATGAAAAGGAATTTCACCTTTCAACACAACAATGACCCCAAGCATATATCCAAATCAAGAAAAGAATGCCTTCAGCAGAAACAAATTAAAGTTTTGGAATGACCCAGCCAGAGCCCACACCTAAATCCAATAGAAAATCTGTGAGGTGATCTGAAGAAGGCTGTGCACAAGAGATGCCATTGTAATCTGACAGATTTGCAGGGCTTTGACAAGGAAGTCTGGGCAAATCTTGCCAAGTCAAGATGTGCCATGCTGATAGACTCCTACTCAAGAAGACTGAATGCTGTAATTAAATCAAAAGGTGCTTCAACAAAGTATTACTTTAAGGGTGTGCACATATGTAACCAGCTTATTGTACATATTTTATTTTTTATATTTTTTCCTCTAACAGATTTGTTTGTTTTTCAATTGAATTGTATAGGTTATACGTTTTATATCACAAAAACCTGGCATTTTAACAGGGATGTGTATGCTTTTTATAGCCACTGTAAATATATATATATATATATATATATATATATATATGTGTGTGTGTGTGTGTGTGTGTGTGTGTGTGTGTCTGTGTATGTGTGTGTTTATTAGTATTATTAGTATTATTATTATTATTATTATTATTATTATTATTATTATTATAATTTTCACATTTCCTTGCAGCAGAAATGGATTAAGATATTGCAGTTTACATTTGGGTTAAACAATGAATCTGTCAGGTCTGAATTTCTCGGTAAACTATATTTCATCACACATTTTCTCTTTATTCCCAGACTGGCATCATGTAGGCTAGGAATCTATAATCTGAAATAACAGCAACTTGTACTTATATCATTTACTGAGCTCTAGTATCTAGAATTGATTTACAGAGGTCATGTCTCTTATAACTTTATCCTTCTTTGCCTATAGCCACAACATATTTATTTCAAAAGTTTCTCACATGATTCAGATAAAATCATCTGAGATACTTTTTCATTCATCTGGTTCAACACAGTAATATGCTGCTGCTACTGTTGTACTTTTTTTCATTTTTTTTTGTTATACTTCAGCCATTGTTAATTACACAGTATGATCTCAACCAGCTTACTTCGTACATATGAAGATGTCTTGTGTATTGTCGCCAAGAAAGTTTTTTGTTCCAAATTTACAAGGGACTACAAAGGATTACATTTTAAGACAAATTTTCATCTCATAATTTTGTATCTCTAAGCATACATTCAGTAATGATTTTAAAATCTACTTGATAGGGATGCAATCTTTGGAGGAAATAAAAGGGCAATGAGTAGAATATCATATATTATTACTAAAACAACTTGCAGTGTAAACCACAATTTCTATGATTAATGCATTGATGAGGATGAATTTCTTCAAAATTTGCTGAATCTTTTTTTTTCAGTGATCGATCTGTTTAAGAATATATACTTTGCTATGAGATCTAACACCTCAATAACTTATGGTGCAGAAATAAATGGAAATCCATTTATTACTAAAAACTTAGATGCATGAACCATAGTTTTTATGATTTAGGTGTCGATTGGATATAGTTTCTTCAAACTTTACAGATCTTTTTGTGATAATAAATATGTTTAAGAATATATAAATTGGGATGAGATCAAATACCTAAGGTACACCATCTCTGAAGACAACTTCAAATATTAAAATAATTTAAAAGAAAAAACATCATCAAATTCTAAACAACACAAACATTGCTATACAGTTTCTCTGCAAAGCTATGACATGCCAACTACCTTTAGTAAGTGAATTCACTTACCTATCATTGAACAATGCACATAACTGTACCTTTAAATGTCTATAATGTGGTTAAAATTGTAGCATAGCTTTTAACTATCTTAAAAAAAAAATATATATATATATATATATATATATATATATATATATATATATATATATGGATTCACTTCATAACACTGAAAACTCAAAACACTGAAAATGAGAAAACTTCCTAATATAGAAGACCAAAACACTGAAACTTCAAATCACTGAAAGCTCAAAACACTGAAACTCAAAACACTGAAAACACATATCATACATATACTGAGTTTAAACAACATAAATCATAGCACTTTCCACCAAGTGAAAGTAGGGGGGCAAGCCCCCCTGCACCCCCATGTGGGGGGCTGTGACCCCACACCCCCTGCTACTTAAATATATCAACTCCAAGATTGCACTTAGAAGAAGGGGGGGGCTGACCAGCAAGACATTCTGTGCATAGTGGCATTTTGATCTTTAATGTAGGATATGAGTCATCAGTTTTAGGAACATTTACTGTCTGTAATACCTCAGAATTCAAATCCATGCAAAACAAACTGTCTGGGTTTGAATTTAAACAAGTACAAGTAATGAACAATAAATGTCACTAGATATATTGATTTACTGACCATTGGCCACAAGATTTCTATAGCCAGACCAACAACCACCTACAAGCGAGATAACTTATGTCACAGTACTTTAATGACATCTTCTCTGGCAGCTTAAGCTTAACTTACAATTCATATGTATGTACATGACAATGCACTGCCACCTTTTTTAAACAACAAGCACTTTATTAAATTGTCACATATGACATAGGCAATCATGCATTTATATAAATGAAAACAAATCACATTTATATCATTTTAGTTGCAAACATTATACCTCACAATCTTTACTGACATAATTATAGTTGCAAATATTATATATCACTTATAATTTATCCAGTCATTGTCAGATATTACACAGCTCATTCAAATCCTGCCTTGTTTTAAACCATCTTCCTCCTCTTTATATATTGTTCCCACAATTTCCCATTTTTTCCAATGGAATTTGCTCCTACCCTTTTCTAAAGATCCACATTTGAGTTGTTTTATCTGTCACTTATTCACTATTTCTAATAAAGTTGGTTTAGACTTTGATTTCCATTTTCTAGTAATTGCTTTTTTGGCAGACACCATAATTAGACTCACTAATGTCTTAGTATGTCTAAGCAACTCTGATTCGGTATCATAGCTCAAACAATCATTTCCTTTGTTACGCCAGTTTCTTTATCCAGTATTCCTGACAGAGCAGTCTGCAGGGAATCTTTAAAGTCTGCCAACTCATTACACTCCCAGAAAATATGTTCCCAGTTAGTTCATTCTTCCCCATCACACCTTCAACCTTTACTGAGGAAAAATTCTTTGGAGTCTACTTGGGGTATAAAAATACCTTTGTAAACATTTTCAAGCAAAGATCTCAAATCTTCTAGACTTTGTTGCTTATTTGGGAGACATACATTGTTTCTTTGTCAGTTGCTTATCCAGTCTCTCTTCCCAATCCTTTCTAACCTCCACTGATTAATTATTAAGGTTATCATGCAATATTTTGTATGCTCTACTAATTATTCCTTTTTTAACAGCAGCTTCTGTTCTAGATTCTACTAAAGACTCTATCAGAGTTGATTTTGTTTGTCTGAATGTATTGACCACAAAGCATCTGTTTTTTTTTTCTTTTCTTTTTTTTTCAGAGACTGGTCTCTCTTTATGTTAAAACATCTCTACCTTGTTTGTAATTTTTGATACTTGTATTTTCTGTTTGATTAAAACAACTTTTCAGGTCATATTAAGGATGTCAGATATTTGTTTGATAACCGCACATTTGTGGAAATCTAACAGGATAATAAAAAAGAGAATATAGAGCAAGACACTGCAAATAGAAAAGAGACGAAAATGCCACTTCATAAATTAGGGATTACTCTTCATTTGGAGATCTGTCACATCTTCTAAATACCACATTTCCTGAAAAAAAAAATATAACAGTGAAAGTTAGAGGGTGGCTATAAAATAACAAGTTTTCGTCTGGAGATCTATAAAGAAGCCTTAAAGTACCAAATGATATATTAAAATTGTTCTGAAACTATATAGATTATTTAATATACAACCTATCCGGGTTCATTTTTAAATAAGCACAAATACTGCATCAGTAAATGTCTTGATTTACTGCCAGCTGGACACAAGGCTTCCATAGTCAGACCCACACCCACCTACAAGCAAGATAATTGTGCCCCTGTGCATTTATGATATCTTCTCTTATATCTTATAGTTTTCTTACAATTCATACATACACAATGCTGTGGCAATCTAACCAGATAATACAGAAGACAGTATAGCACTGCAAATAGAAATAATATGAAAATACCACTTCATGAATCAGGGGTTACTCTACATTTGCGGTTCTGTCACATCTTCTTAAAACTGTAGTTCTTGAAAAATATAGCTGTGAAGGTAATCTAATGGATGACTATAAAATAATAACTATCATATTAGGAAGGATAAAAAAAGGAAAGCTAAAATGCATTTATTAAGTGGAAAGTACTGAACCCCTGAAATGATGATTCTTTTGATGAGCTAGATACCTTGGAAAACTATAACTGCTTAGAAATATTGACCGATGTTGTAGAGACGGGCAAATAAAACGCATATGCTATGACAGATCTGTACTATAAAAAATAAATCTTTCCAAAGAGATAGCACTTATTGGCTTGCTGTAGGAAAAAATGTTTCTAATATGTCAGAAATATGACAGTGGATTACTAATAAAAAAAGTTTTCTTTGAATGTCAACAGAAATAGGGGAGTTCATCTGACTAATAAAAATCTGTGATTAAAATATTCAAGGTAAAAACAAAACACATCCATATGATTAATTTCACCATTAATGGTTTTCTCTACATATTAGTGCTGCATGCAACTGTGAAAACTTGCATTTAGACATATTAAACCAAAAGCTGATAACTGTAGTAATGTCAATAATAAAGCACCAACTTTGAAGACAACTGTTATTAGCGTGTCTATAATAACGTATTCGTTCACCCATATTTCAATAGTAATTTTACTTGCATTGAAAACATTTTCAAGTGGGAAGAATGACAACTACTCACCATGTTCTATAATGAATATATCTTATAGGTGAACTAATACGCTATTATTTTCCCAGTTCATAGGTAGGTACTAGGCTATCTGCCCTAGGGCATTTATAAGCCTAGCCAGAATGTGTTGGCTTTCACCTCCCTTTTATACTAGATTCCTGAGCCTCTGTCCAGCAGGGCCATAGAAGTGATCCCGGGAGTAAATTTACATTTTCTCATCCACTTATCAAGATTTCTCTTGAAGAGGGTCAGCGAGGGGCTCTGCCTAACATGGACTGGGATTCTATTCCAGAGCAAGAGAAACCTTTGGGATATTAATCTATCCCTCCAGCATGTCCTATTTATTGTTGTGTTAAGGTTTAAATCCCTGGAGTGTGTAGCTCTAATGGATTTGGTTTTCTTGAGGTGGAGCATGTCCAACAAGTCGAGCTGCATAGGGCATCTGTTTGAGGCCCATGATCCTCTTAGTGAGGTATTTTTGAGGTCACTCCAGCTGTTGCAGGTGTCGGGTAAGGTACATCCCAAATGGGGCATTGTACTCAATTATGGGCCTGATGAGCGATGAGTAGAGGGGGGCAATGACCTCTCTTGATCTAGATGTGAACCCTTTTGTGATTAGGTGAGCCATATAGAAGGTTTTTCTAACCACTTTGGCAATGTGATTGTCAAAGGAGAGGTTACTATCTACTTGGGTCCCCAGATCCCTAATTACTTCTTCCATACTTAGTGGATTTCCCCCTATGTGGTAGTTTGGATGACTATGCACTTTTTGGCATTTGGCTTGAGGCCATGGTTCTGACACCAGGTATCCGACTCTGTAAGCCCCTTCTGGAGGATGCTTGTGTCAGCTGGTGAGTTGATTATGGCTCCCAGTTTGCAATCATCTGCGAACTTGGTAAGCCATAGTTCTCCCGTGTTTGCCTGTACCTCAGAGAAGTATATACCGAACAAGAGGGGTCCCAGGACTGAGCTCTGTGGGATTCCACTTGTAACCGGTTTAGAGTCGGACATGGCACCCATGACTCTGACCATGTGAGTTCTATCCCTGAGCCAGTTTGCAACCCATCTTGTGACATATGGGTTAATATTTATGCTGGTAGGCTTATTTATGATGCCAGAGTGGGGTATTGTGTCAAAGGCCTTTGCAAGGTCGAGGTAGGCTGTGTGGACTACCTTTCCCTCATCTATGGCTTTGGTTACTATTTCGAAGAAGTCAACTAGGTTTAAGAGGCAAGATCTGCCTTTAACAAAGCCAAATTGGGTAGGGTCCAGTGTTTGGAGGTTCCCGATGTCTTTGTTTATGAGATCCATGATGATGCGCTCCATAGCCTTGCAGACCAGGCTAGTCAGGCTTATAGGGTGATAGTTCCCAGGATCTGTTGTGGTGCCACCTTTGTGGAGTGGGATCACTGTTGCTGTATGCCATTCTTTGGGTACATAACCTGTGGTAAGGCTGAGTTGGAACAGTGAATTTTATGTGAGGGTTTAGTTCATTTTGGAGCTTGTGTAAGACGCAGCCCGGGATACCATCCGGTCCCATTGTTGCTGTGTTTTTTACCTTGGAGAAGGCTGCTTTCACTTGTGTGTCTGTGATGTCTGGGGGACTGCATTCTTCTGGGATAGACACTGGCTCTTTTGGGGGGGAAGGGGGGGTAAAGTTTGCACTGAACCTGTCCGCCAGGATGTTGGCAATGTCAGTGGGTTCAGTGTATTTTGTGCCATTTTGCACCAGCTCAGAGCAGATCTGAGAGTTGCCACCCAAATTCCTGATGTAGCTAAAGAACACCTTGTGATTATCTTTAGAGTCTTTAGCGATTTTTCTTTCAAAGCTAGCCTTTGATAATTTTATGAGGGATCGAAGTTTCTTGCTAGTACTGATCAGGGATGCCTTCCCCTTTTGGGATTTTGCCTTATCATGTAATAGTTTCCTCCTTCTGTTGTATAGCTTATTTATGGCTGGGGTACACCAGACTTGTCTCCTGTTTTTGGAGGAGTGAGTCTTAGTTTTACTTGGGATGGCACGATCCATGCATTCCTGTAGGTGCTCATAGAGTGCATTTGTAAAGGATTCTGCGGTTTGGGTAGCATTTTCCATTTGCCCAGGGGCTTTGAAACATTCCACCTCTGTCTTGAGACATGTAAAGTTTGCTTTTGAGACATTTTTCACAGTAGTTTCCTTGTCTGGGGGTGGGGTTGGGATGTGGATGTCCACTGCAATTAGTTTATGGTCTGATCTTACCAACGAGGGGTTTACCTCTGATGTGGAACATTGAGCCCCCATGTTGGTGATGACCAAGTCCAATATATTGTCCCCTCTTGTGGGAGTGGTGATCAGTTGTTCCATGGCATTTGAGTTTATAAACTCCAGGAATCATTGGCGAAAGAGTTGGGACTTGAGTAGTTTCCCCAATCAATGTTTGGGTAGTTGAAATCCCCCAATATCATGGTGTCTGGTGAGACCTTCATATTATCCAATGTTCTCAGGAATGCCGAGTGGGGGTCCTGAGACAAGGTGAGTGATCTGTAGCAGGCTACAAACTGAAAAGCAGTTTTACCTACTGTTAGTTGCACATGGATTTCCGCTGCGTCGTGCAGTGCCACTAATCTGGAGGTGTGTGTATCCTTGATGAAAATGGAT
>NC_056731.1:1039017490-1039069990 GCF_019279795.1 Protopterus annectens | reverse complement strand
GAATTAGCACAGCATGTAATGACAGAAAACAGAGGCTTGTGCTTTCCTGCACTCAATTTAATGATGTATACAACAGCAAGGGAACATTAACATTTCTTTTAACTGCCATGATTGCATCAGTTGAGAAGCACAGATATAAGCAAGTGGAATGATATGTAAAAATAATACATAAATGCACTCAGTGCCTGATGAAACAATGAAATGATGGTTCCCTTCATAATTATAAACAAAAAGCTCTCATTTTATGTTTATACTCATTTACAGAATATGTTAAGTATCACTGAACTGTTCATATTAAAATGCACATGCTTCATTTTGTTACAGATATATTGCATATCTTACTTTTATACCCACCATTTGAAATTGTTAATGTGCTTCTGTGGCACTTCTGTTTACTGCTCTTGTTTTACTCATTGAAACATTCTCATTTTCTATTTGCTATTTGATTTGCAATTAAAAAAGAAACTGTAATAGGTATTACAGTCAGTGCGGGATAGTTGCTGAAATTTTAATATGCAGGCTGATGAATTAGTTTACATTTCTTGCATTATACAATGTGTCACAACAAATATTAAAGAGTTTACTTTTTTAAATTTTTTTTCAGTTTTTCAGTGCCTTTTACTGCAAATGTCTCTTAATGAACATAACAAACTGCTAGCACCTACTAGTGCTAGCGCTGCTAGTACATGCTGTGCATTTCATGTGATATCCATACCATATGTAAGAAGGATTCCACTATAAGTTGACAAAGGCAAATTCACCTAGCATCAGAATCTGTAAGCTGCATTCTCAGAAAACATCTTGCCAAAAAACACTGTTTAAATTATGTTCTAGAGAAGCAAGCCCCACTGCACCCCAGGAAGCAGACCACAGCACAGCTTAAACTTATATATCACAACTCCATGGTTGCAGCAACTGGAAGAAGGAGTAACCCCCCCCCCCCCCCGCAAGAAAAAGGGCATCAGTGCTGGCACAACTCACCAACAGCGATTTCACATGAAGGAACTCTGGTGAGTTGAATCTCAGGCAGCAGAAATTCAAGAATTTAAGCTTTGTCCACCAGTTTGATAATGAGTAAAAAGCGTTGTGCCCCCAAATTATATGAGTCATTAATATAAACATTGTAGGAGTTTTTGCAAGTCAGACATCCTCAGCAGGTCTTATTGCTGCAATTTACATGAAAAGTTGAGATGTAAAGACACTAACATACATTTTCACCTGTTGCTCAGACAGAAGCATATGCACACACACACATACACACACACACACACACACACACACACACACACACACACACACACACACAACCGCAGGCACATGTCTTTGTAGTAACTCAGACTGTGAAACAGCCTATGTGATTCATCTGACTGTATAATTATCTAAGACAAAGGAATATCAGAAGACTTTCAATTTTTTCTTACACCAGTTACTCAGAGATATACTCTAGCTACAGCAGAATACTGTTGGAGACCTGTCAGGCCCTATGTTACTGCTCATTAATTGAGGTAAAAACAAGGTCCCATCTCAATCAGCTGCAGTAATGCTGATGGACCCTAAAGATCACCTAGCACAAGTACTTGAACTTAAAATTCCATAAAATCTTACAGCAGCTGCAACATTTCATAATTCTTTTGTTTTTTTTCCTGTGTGCAGAGCTATAGCTATGGTTATTATTATTATTATTATTATTATTATTATTATTATTACTATTATCATCGAAGAAGTTCAATTACAACTATTTGCTGTCAGTGCACCTCAATGACCTTAGGATCTAAGTACTGATTTGGTAATTTAGGAACTTAAAACCTATGACATTGTTTTAATTGCAATTCACTTGCAGCAATATCTTTTTTTCCTATGAATGATTTATCTGAGCTTCAGGATATTGTTTTGATTTAACTATATTTATATTTTGAAGTAATGCAATTTTTATTGACTCATTCACTGGAAAAGCTATACCACCTTTATAATTTTATGGGGGCACATAGACCTAAAACAGTGCTGCATCTGTGTCCCTACTAGACAGAGTCACAGTAAACTAACCTTAAAAGGGCTATCTTCTGTGACCTACTATACAGAGGCACAGCCAACTAATCTAAAAGGGTGGCGAAAGCCAAACGCACTGTGGCTAGGCTTATAAATGCCCTAGGGCAGATAACCTAGTATCAACCTATGAACCTATTATGCAGCACTTTTTATTCAACATATGAATCTTTTGCTGGAAACCAGAATTTCTTTCATTTCCGTTTAAAGACAGTAATAAAATGGACATGCAAACAGATAAAATACAGGTGCAAATATTGGCGCATTTTTTTAAACAGTGCTTCCTGTGTGCTGTTTTGCCCATACTTTAAATATTTAGTGCTCATCCATACTGCCTCTATAAAATACATAACAGATGACTGATGTAATTTTTACCAAAACATATCTGACTGAATGCATCTGCTGAAAATTCAACATTTGTTAAAAGACAGTGCATGGACTACAGTAACTCATTGAAATCCAACACAGTGTGAACTATGTTAAAGTACTGCAAAACTTTTAGTATGATATGTATGGCACTTTGGGTGGTAGAAGACACTGTAAAAGTAGGCTTATATAAACACCCTTTTGGTCAGTTAGTTTTTGATCAAAGAGCAATTGATCATCTATCATGCCACCTTTCCTAAATCAAAATTATTATATTTGTAATCATTAAAATAAGTGCATGCACATTATAACCAAAAATGAATTGCATTAACATTAGCAAGAAAACTGACCATTGTGTAGTGTAAAATAATTCTCATAGAATGATTTGGATAAACTGTTTATGATACAGTTTCTCTTTATTCTCTATATCAGTTGTCAAAAAATGCCTATATAGCTACCTCTGAACTGTACTTTTCAGTTTGAATATGTGTCACTATCTACCATGAATTGGTCTGAATAACTTTTTCTTTAATTTGCAGTATTCTTTCTATGTCTTTAAATTTAGCTCTTCTTTGTGATATGTGTTCTTCAACTCTTTTAAACTTCTATCCTAGTTCTCCACATTTAGGCTTCTCATATCTTTTTTAAACATATTCATAAATGCTGTAAACTGTAGCCTACACTCCCTTCCTGACTCCAATTTTTTCACATCTCCCATTTTGCCTACACTGCCAAGTTGAATTTCTACCCTCTAATCTTGCTTCCACCAAGATGAGTTCTCCACCCAGAATAAAAAGAAAAGATAAATATTTTCTGGTTGCTTGCTACATATTTTACAGCAAATTTTCTCATCGATACCAATAACTATGCATGTTTTTACAGTTCTACCAAATATGCAATTATTTCTGTCTTTTACTCCATATCTCAAGTGAATTATTTTTTAACCAATGTCTTTTTTGTAGTTGTAGTGGTGTTCAATGCCATCTGTGTAAAGCACTAAACTTGTAGGGCACAGCCCCCCACATTGGGGGGTGTGGGGAGCGTAGCTCCCCACATTATTTACATGAATATAGTCAATTCTGTTAAAAGTATTCATATGCATGTTTAAAATTTATGACATATGTGGGGGGGGGGGCTTCACCCCCCCCCCACACACAACTATTTATTCCTACTCCAGGGTTGCGCTACAGTGGGGAGGGGAAAGGGCATAATGCTTTGGATTTCATGTGTTGATGTTATGAGTGTCGATCATATGAGCTTTAGGTGTTTTGAGCTTTCACTGTTTTGGTGTCACTCAAATGGTTGTCAATCATATGAGCTTTCAGTCATATGAAGTAGGCCCTCCTATAATCATATCTTGAAGAATCATTTAAATATGTCAATATAAATATATCTTTAGAAGCAAAATCACTGTTCTTACAATGTCTGTCCGTCTTCTCAGTGAATTTAACCTACACAGCCATTTATCAGATAAAATACATACCTTCTTTTCCAGGATTTGTTCATTTCTCCTTACTCTTTTCTCCAGTGCTAGGTATACCAATAT
The DNA here is from genome assembly GCF_019279795.1 of Protopterus annectens. NCBI lineage: Eukaryota > Metazoa > Chordata > Ceratodontiformes > Protopteridae > Protopterus > Protopterus annectens. Next base: position 1,039,066,035 of record NC_056731.1, on the reverse strand, counting down.
CCTAAAAATGCTCCCCCATCTTTCACATTGGTAACTATGCATTCCCTTTGTCCTTTGCTGTATTTTAATTATAACCGTTTTTAAAGAAATTGCAACGTCATTTCCTTGCTACATAGCCCAAAGAGTCTTAAAATGTCTAGTAATATCACTTCAACTTTTTTATAATGACCTTTTACCTCAATAGTTATCCATTCACCTGCATAGATTTCTCTGAAACTGGCATGAATAATATTGAATATAGAGGACATTCCTGACTGGTTTTCCTTTTTAATTTGTTTTCTTTGTCAGTTCACCACTATCCAAAATTGAACCAGGGGTGAATTATAGAGTGCTTTAAGCATTTGCCCTCACCGTGTTTTGCCAGCTACTTGCTCTGTATGCCGATGAAGTCTTCAACAGTCTGCCTCTTGCACTCTTCACCCATTTCATACAGTAACCATTAGTCTCCAGTAATTACTGTATAATCACACTTTGACAAAGCCCACTTTTTCTCGAGCTAGAATCTGTCAGAATATTTTCCATAATGCCACTGTGAAAAGACTCATACATACTTTTGTGCCCAAGTTATTAATTGTTTTGGGAGTACCAAAACTGCTGCCTCTGTAATTGTATTTGTTAAAATACTTATAGGTTCATAGGTTCATAGGTAGGTAATAAGCTATCGGCCCAAGGGCCTACGTAAGCCTAGCTAGCAAGTTACCATAGCTTACGCCACCCAAGAAAGTTATTTCCCTGTGCCACTGTCCAGCAGAGACACAGAAGTGATCCCCAGGGTGTATTTCCTATTTTCCATCCACTCATCAAGATTTTTCTTGAAGAGTGCTAATGAATAACTTTGCTAGACATAGATGGGTAGCTTGATCCAGAGTATAGGAAGTCTCTGGGACAGGAATCTATCCCTCCAGAATGTCCTGTTTATTGTGGTGATAAGGTTTAGGTCCCTAGAGCATGTAGCTTGGAGGGATTGGGATTTCTTTAGGTGTAGCATGTCCAACAGCTGTGGGTTTGTCATAGCTTTATATGTTAGGCAGAGATCACCTCGGAGTAGACGATATGCTACGGAGTAAAGCTGGAGTTGGTTAACAGCATTAAAGCTGGAGTTTTTTGAGGCAGTCAGTGTAGGGCATTTGTTTGAGGCCAGTAATCCTCTTTGTGAGGTACTTCTGTGGCCTTTCCAGCTGCTGCAGATGTCTTGTGAGGTACATTCCAAAAGGGGCATTGTACTCTATAATGGATCTAATGAGTGACTTCCAGTTATATGTTTGATATTACTATCCCTATTATTTTACATAGACATAGAGGGGTATCAACCAAGCTATGTGCTTTGCCTGCATTCATACATTGTATTGCTTTATGACTCCCCCTTAGCCCTCTGGGCTTGTATGCTGCAAGATGTGCATCTGAGATTTTTCCTGAAATGAAATTTGACCTGTTTTATTTATATCTGACTCATTCCTTCAGGTTTTATGTACATCTGTAAAGTGTACTTTAATTACTTATATTGGCATTTAACATATGAAACAACACTGTTTTGCTGATTTCAGTGCATTTTATCAGTTTTGGACAATTTATCTTGGCAGTGGCTGTGGCCATTGATGAACTTTACTAATAACTGTTACAAGAAAAGTCAGTTTGCTACTCTTCTGGAAATTCATATTACTGCTGGCATAGGAGCAAGTTACATTCTGATTGACCATTTCAGTTTTTCTATTTTTACACACACACACACACACACACACACACACACACACACACACACACACACACACACACACATACACAAGCACGTGCATGCACACAAACCCGCACAGGGGCTTGTACTGTTATATGCTCTGATCTAGATATTTAAACTCTTGCTGGAAAATGATTTGACCTCTTTTTACTGAATTTTACTCACTTACTCAGTCCTTTTGAACACTAGTGGAATGCCTATTAATTACTTTTAATTTTTTATATATCTTCTGAGACAAATATTTCATGATTTCTATACTTATTGCCAATTGGGAAAAACAGTTTTGCTTGGAGTCCATCTTGAACTATTGATATTGGTTATCGTTTGAGACATGGCAATTGCTGGTTCTGGTAATTCAGGTTACTGCTAACCTAGTAATGAGTTCCATTCTAATTGCTCTTTCAACTTTCATATATTTATGTGTGTGTGTGTGTGTGTGTGTGTGTGTGTGTGTGTGTGTGTGTGTGTATATACATACATATATATATATATATATATATATATACATAGAGCTCTAGATATAAATATAAATAAAGATATATATGTGCATGTACTGTGCTAATGAGAACCACAGTTTTCCATGCAATGCTGCTGTGACTTTGCATAGTAGCTGGTTAGCACTCTTCAGGTGTCACCCTTAGAGTGACTGGACGACATTGCAGGGTGTTTGGCTCTTGGATAGCATGCTTGCTCAGCTTTGTGGTGTAGCTGTATTTCTCATAGCTGCATGTAGTTCAATGAGGAACCTAGAAGATATGTAAGATATTTGCTGATATAACTGATTCTGAGCAGCCGAGAGGGGCTCTTGGATAGCATGCTTGCTCAGCATTGTGGTGTAGCTGTATTGCTCATAGCTGCATGTAGTTCAATGAGGAACCTAGTTGTTATTTGAGCATTTCTTTCTTATGGCATTGCTGTTGGCTGTGCAAGTTTGCAATGGGCATTTTGAGTTGCTCATTGTGTACTTCAGTGCATCTGTATTATGACCATTGAAGAATAAACTGTATCAGCTGTGTTGTTCTAATATAGTATGTGCATGTATGTGCTAAACCCCTCTTGGCTGCTCAGAATCAGTTATATCATCAAATATCTTACATATCTTTTGGCAGCCTACGGAGTATATCTTGAGCACTTACACAAAAATAAGTCTAAGGCCCACCTGGATAAAATGAAAAGCAAACCTGGTTGTATTCTTCTATTGCCAACCTTGTAGCACCCAGTACTCTCAATTAATGTTGTAACTCTCATAAATTCAGAGATAATAAACTTCTACTGATATAAATACTTCTGTGTCTGAGCAGTGCAAATATGTATACACCACATTTCGAACATCATCTGATAATTCAGTCCACTGATATAAAAGAAAATACTCTTTTATAATTTTTTCATAACACACGTTCTTTTTAAGACTACATTCCTTAATTTTAAATTTTTACAATTCTGCCCTGTTTACATATTCTGTTCTTTCTATACTCTCTTTTCACCCTTCTTTTCCTTTCTGGTTCCATAACTCTTCATACTTCACATATAACAATTTCCACCATTCTATTCTCCCTGTTTTTTCACACTATTAATAATCCAGATAGGTGAATTGAAGCTAAAAAATATGATTTTTCAGACCTAACTCATTTCTTTTGTATTGCATATTATTCCTCTTTTAATATGATTCAGTTTTGAAACCCCATGTAAAACTGAAAATAAATTTCCATCAATTCCTTTCCCTTTTTTCCTGGAAATATACATGTTCCCAAAACATATGCACGTTTACCTACAATTCATGTTTTTAACATATATACCTTTTTATAATATGATAAATTAAAAATTTTTCACCATGCCTGCAATTTCTTAATGTCTTCCAGTTTCACTTTGCACTGATTCAATATGTTTTCATAATCTACAAAATAAAGCTGCAGTGTGCTAGTTTACTTCCTATTATAATAAAGTCCATTTATCTTCTTTATTTCACCAACCCCATTACTTTTCCTTTATTCATGTGTAGACTCACATTTTAAAATAACATTTCAATTTTTGTAACACTTTTATTCATACACCCTTTACTTTTGATACTATAACCAAATAATCTGCATATCCCAAGGATATTGCCAATATCCTAGCAGATCAATTTAGTGCCAACTTCACTCCCCTCTCACCCCCTAAAGGCCCATCTCAATACCAAAAGATTGCCAAATTCCGATAATCACAGCCACACAGGTAGAAACAGCACTCTCCAAAGCTAAGAATACAGCATCCATGGGACCAGATGACATCCCAGGCTGTGTACTACATGAACTAAAAAATGAACTGGCACCCCACCTAAGTGTCATGTTTAATCATAGCCTCACCTCAGGCTTCGTGCCCACTGAGTGGCGCACAGCTACAGTTATCCCGTTCCACAAGGGAGGATCCACCTTGGATCCCAGGAACTACCGTCCCAGCAGTCTGACAAGCCTGATCTGCAAGCGCATGGAAAGCATTATCATGGAACTTATAAACAAAGACATTGGCAACCTCCAGACACTGGACCCCACCCAGTTTGGGTTTGTGAAGGGCCGATCTTGTCTCCTGAATCTGATTGACTTCTTCAAATCAGTCTCCAGAGCTGTGGACGAGGGTAAGGCGTTCCACACAGCCTATATGGACCTTGCCATCCCCCACTCTGGAATCATAGATAAACTTACTAAGCTGGGCATGAATCCCTATGTCACTTGATGGGTTGCCAACTGGCTTACTGACAGAACCCAGACTGTAAAAGTAGCCGACTCCAAATCCAGCTCCAGAAAAGTGACAAGTGGAGTACCTCAGGGTTCAGTCCTGGGACCACTCTTGTTTGGTATCTACTTCTCTGAAGTACAGGCCAACACTAAAGGACTCTGGCTAACAAAGTTTGCAGATGACTGCAAACTGGGAGCCATTATTGAATCCCCAAATGATGTGGATATTCTACAAAAGGGCCTTACAGAAACAGATGCCTGATGCCAGAGCCATGGACTCAAGTTTAATGCCAAGAAATGTATAGTTATCCCCTTTGGAAAAAAACATGTACCCATGAACTACAACATAGGTGGCAGGACACTAAACATCGAAAGTGTGATGACAGACTTAGGGACACAAGTGGACAGTGGTCTCACTTTCGATAACCACATTGCCACAATAGTCAGGAAATCCTTCTACGTGGCACACCTCATCACTAAGGGCTTTTCATCCAGAAAGAAAGCAGTCATTGTCCCACTGTACTCATCCCTCATTAGACCCATTATAGAGTATAATGCCCCATTCGGTATGTACCTCACAAGACATCTGCAACAGCTGGAAATGCCACAGAAATACCTCACTAAAAGAATCACAGGCCTAAAGCAGATGTCATATGCTGACTGTCTAAAAAACTCCAGCTATAGTCTGTGGCATATTGTCTATTCAGAGGCGATCTCTGCTTAACATACAAGGTCATGTCAAACCCTGAGCTGTTGGACATTCTCCACTTAAAGAAATCCCAGTCCCTCAGAGCCACATGCTCCAGGGATATAAACCTTACCAGCACAATGAACAAAACATGCTGGAGGGATAGGTTCCTGACCCAGAGACTCCCCATACTCTGGAATAGACTGCCCATACATGTCTCATTGGCCCTCTTCAAAAGGAACCTTGATGATTGGGTGGGAGATAGGAAATTCACCCGGGGATCATGTCAGTCGCCCTGCTAGACAGGGGCCCAGAGAAGTAAATATTGTGGGAAAAAAATTCCAGGGAATTGTTATGGCTAGTCTTGCATAGGCCTTAGGGCCGATAGCCTAGCACCAACATATGAACCTATGAACCTATGAACCTATGCTGGTATCTCGATTTCCTTTCTCATGCTTAGCAAACTTCATCCATTTGTAATATAACAGAGTGAGTAATTGCATTCATTGGTAGAATAAAAGTACTCATAAGGGAACCCCCTCCTTATTTTTTCTTATCATGATCTCTTTTTTCCTCCATCCATTTACAATTATTTTCACCCTTGAATTTTCATAATATTTGTTATAGTTTCCACTATTTCTTAACTTATTCCATATACTTTCATAATTTCTACTATTACCTCACTATTTATCTTGTCAAATTGCTTCGTTATATCACAATCAGCAACCATACCTCATTTTCCTATCAAAACCATACATTTTTATCTCTTTAGTATTGTTAACATTTTTACTTCTCTCCCTTTTACACCAAATGCACCATTTTTCATTAAATTATTCAACACGTTTTGCATCCTTTTTAGTATTCTCATAAACATGTTATTATCATTATTCCCTGAGTTACAGATCTCCAATTTCCTATGAATTTCCTTTTGTCTTCATTCAATACAAATGTTATGAAACTACTACATACTTCTTTCTTTCTGCAATATCCCTTCATTTTTTTTTTACTCAAATGATTTTTATTTTGATGAAATAACACAATAATTTAATACATTCATAACATTCAATAACTATTTACAGTATTTACATTCAACTTGACAAAAAGGATCCAGATAAAAACATTTGTAGTTAAATAATGTTAATATATAAACTATGATAGTTAGGAAGAGTTTGGTTCCATCTGTAGGGTAGCAATCAAATTCAAAACTTTCCTCCACAGACTATTAACCAATGCCTTAGGAAACATTCTTACCCTCTTTAGTTCTTTTCTCCATTAGTATGCATTTCTTCAGTGATGATAGGAATTCCTCCACTGTGGGTGTTACATTAGAGTTCCATCTTCTAGTTATACATTTTCTGGCTACTGCTGACATTGTCCACAACAAATACAGGTCATCTTTCTTCATATTATTACTATTAACAACATTCAATAAAATTAAAGACTTTGTCAAAACAAATATATCAGTATAGATAGCTTGAAGAAATGTGTTAATCTCATTCCAATATGGTTTAATATTAGTACAGTCATAAAAATATGAGACGAGTCAGCATTAGTGGACAGATGACATCTCCAAGATAATTTGCTGTTTGAAGGGTTCATTTTTGAGAGTTTCTTGGGTATTGGAAAGGATCTGTGTAGAAATTTCCAATGAAAAATCTTCCAGAATTGTGAGTAAGAAGTTAGTTTAACTGAAAATAAAATGTTTGTTTTATCTTCCACTGGTAATGATACTTGCAACCCTTTAGTTAGGTATTGCCAATAAGAATCTTTAGGAGCTGTCTTATAGACAATTAAGGTGTTATATAGATATAATTCACTCTTAACATTGATATTATTATATAAAATTCCAAAAATCCAGTTTATAATTTTTGGTATGGTTTTAAAGGATGAGTTATGTATTATTCTACACAGATCCTTAGTGTATGCTGTGACACAATCCCCCGGATTCACTATGCCCTGCACAGAGTGCAGGATCAGTGCAGGAACTCTAGCAGGCAATATGTCTGTCATGCAATCCATGAACAGCCTGCAGGGGTGTGCACGAGAGCTCCTGCACTAATCCTGCACAGACTAAGCCCCTGTAATCAAATCACCCCATTTGCAGGAGAAATCCATTCAAATGAGGTGAATATGTGATCCAGGAAGCTTGTGACCGTCGATGCAGGACTAGTGCAATCTGCAGAAATGTACTCGGTTAGTAACCGAGTACATTTCTGAAAAATCCAAAACAGTTCTGTGACAGCTCTAAATAAAGCCTGCATATCATTGAGGAAGCATGCCAATGGCCAAGTATAAAGCCATTGGCATTGCAAACAAAACAAAAAATAAAAAAAATGAACTTTTTATTTTTTTTAGCCAATCTCGGCTGTTTAAGCATAGGGCAGAGGTATACAAATGGACTCTGGGAGAAAATAACAAAATAAACCTAAATTAAGCATTCTAACTAAAATCAGGGTTTATATTAAAAAGTCGAACTCTTACTTACCCGAACGCCTCAGCGTCGACCGTTTTCATCGAACCGTGATAACTTTGATCGTCCAGAAGAGCTAATGCGAAAATGTTGAATCGTCATGGTTGGCCTTCTGCGGTATAGCTCTATAAGGTAAGTGTGCGATAGTTGCAGACCTTAGGGTTAGGATTCAGGTTAAATTAAGTGCATACATGGTGGTATATGTAAGATTTAGTGTAGTGTTAGAAGTAGGGTTTAGTTTAGGGTTAAAAGCAGGGTTTTGGTTAGTGTATGTATGTGGTTTATTTAGTTTGTTTGTGTGGGTAGCATGTAGTGGGCATTGGGGTGGGACAAGTATGACAGTTCGACTTTTTAAATTTCACAGTTTAGGGTGCTCTGTGTTTATGCAGTTTGATGATGACGGGTCGATGTTTAGTTATTCGATGAAGTAAACATTCAACGTTATAATATAGACCCCCTATTATCAGTATTCTGCCATGCAAGTCAATGGCAGGCAGAAGACAACATGGCCAGTGAGTAGTGGTTGCTAAGGAGGGAGGCTAAGTGTGAGACATGTAACTATGCATCAGCAGGCAATCCCATGCAAATGAGGGGAATGATAGCGAATCCAAGTTTTCCCCAGCATGTGAGTCAGATCCCAACAGTGTAAGAGCAGGAATAGCTTGGTGCAAGCCTAGGAGTTAGGTGTCATCATGGGGGTGTGTGTCAGACATACTGTAAGTGGATTGGAGCCCTGTTGCTCGGGTTTACTCCTAGCTTAGCACAGCTAACATGTGTGTTTGGGTGTGTGTTGTATGGTGCATATGTTCACATCCACACTCACTAAAACCCCCATTGGCATACTGAAGCATGCTGTCTGATGTCAGACACCTCCCCATACCCTTTGCCCCTACAGCCTCTGCATGTCCTGTGTGGTGCATGTGATACCTCCACAGTGATGTGTTGCGGCAATCCCACTACTAATGAGTTTTAATCCTGGCATTGCCAAGTGTGTAAATGTGTGTGCGTCCCTGTGAGAGTGTGGCTGTGTTGACAATGGCACCTGTTCATGCGGACAGGCACTTGTACGTCACCTACCGTATAGCTACAGTATCCATGTTAAAGATGTCACTCACCATCACATATATGTTCTGAGGGCTCCACAACAGGTAACCCATGTGGGGCATCCAATAACTGCATAGAACCTTAAGGGCACTACATATTTGTCAGGGGTTTGATACCCTGTGCTGGTAGGTGTGTGACACAAATATGCTTAGGTTTTATTCTCCCATCCCTCCCTGACTTGTCTTTGCCTCTGTCTGCCTCTACCACTCTCTCTCTGGTGGATGTGGGGACCTACACCTGCTTTGCTTAGGCCGCACCATTTGTATTTTAAGTGATGCTCATGATCAGCTGATGGCCTCTTCATGAATTGCAGTCCTCCCCTAGCTGATTGCATGTGGAAGAGCTGTGGTAACATTCCCATAGCCAATTGCATGGAAACACACTCCAATATCTAGGAACATCATGGTGGTGTTGGCCCTTTTCAGTCACTGTGAGCAGAAACTATATCTGATGTTTGGCAAACAGCATCTCAGATGGATTGGGGATTTACTTCTAACAACATACACTGTGGAAATAGGGCAACACACAGAAGGGGGATGTGCCTGACCTGACTGCAGACTATAACTGCTGCTGTACTGCATTTGGAGTAAATTTGGTTTAACAGTGTGTGTGTGTGTGTGTGTGTGTGTGTGTGTGTGTGTGTGTGTGTGTGTGTGTGTGTGTGTGTGTGTGTGTGTGTGTGGATATGGCTGCCCTACATGTATCAATACCTGCCATGTCAGTTCTATGTTTATGAGGCATCCCCATCTGCAGGGTCATCTGCAGACTGGGTAGTATGTTGTGCCTTAGGTTTCATGTGTAACCCATGGAGCATCTATCTGTGGACTGCAGAAAGTAGTGTGAGGATTGCAGTCTGTAGATTGTGAAAGCAGTGACAGTTACTGACTTCATATCCCACATAAGACATATGTTGCAACAAACCCTGTTACAACAGTAAATGTATGAGGTTATCACAGCAACTTGTCAATATTGGCCCTGTATATGTGCTTCCAGCCCCAACTCTGTCAACATTTGCACATATGTCTTGAATGAAGAGGTGCATATGTGCTGTACACCATAATTAGTGTCATCATATCTGATAAGCCAGTGAGATATCAGACTGCTACACATTATGTACGGTAGGCCTTATATTTGATGACATAATTTGGACATACTGTGGTTGTTTGTACAGTACTCAGGTTTGTGTACTTATGGTGAATGTCGACAGTGTATATATTGTTAATATGTACCTTGGCCTGTGTGCAGACTGTGGTAGTTTTCATTGTCCTAGGTCCCATCCTATCTGATGTTACATGCTGCTCCAATATATGTTACTGTATTGGCTTACATGTTTGGAGGGCCATACACACATATGTCCCATACCGCAGTCAGCCATAAGACCAAACTGTGCAGCGGCCCAGTTTATGTAGGGTTAGTGTGTGAGTGGCACATATGAGGATGGTGTTGAACAGATAGTCCATATACTGTAATATTAAGCTAGCTTGCCATATGTGGCTGTGGCTCTGTTCTCATTGGTTGTGGTTATGCACTTTTACGCAGGTGTATCATACCCTGTGCTGTAACATACCTGTACAGCCTTCTATATATGCAGGTACATGTGCATTCCCCCATAGGAGATGTAAGCCAGTGTTGAGCCAGTCTGCCTGTAGCCTGCACAGTGCATTGTTACATGCCTAGCAGCTTAATGTACTTACCCAGTGAGATGTCATGTGCAGATACTTGCCAGATGTACTACTGCCAGACCTCCCTTAACAGTCATGTATGTCAGACAGAGCAGTGGGATGCTGTACAGATGTATGTCAATATCTAGTGGGTAGTATGTGGCCATGGCACCCCTGTACCAGGGGAAATATGTGTCAGGCCAGACAGGTGTGTGTGAATGCATAACCTATGGTGGCATATGTATACCAGTTGTTATGTGTTATACCCATCTACATGGCTGTTAACATCCATGTTGTCAGGCATGGTACACATGTTTTGAACTAAGGAGTTCTGTGTATACCTCTGAACTGTACAGAGTGTGTCAGAATGTCCACACATACTGGCCAATATCTCTGCTGCAGTCGACAGGGGCAGTACGTGCTAGCAGCGGTACTTTACTATGATGTCCTTAGGATGTCTGTCAGCAGCCAATGGCACACATGTTGAAAGCAGATGTGACCCCCTACACACACACCATGTCTGGGAAGACAATCCCAATTACACTAGCAATAGTATATAGAACTGTAATAGTACACACATAAAGGTTTTTCCATTACTTCAAACCTGTGTGTGGTGTTTTTTCCTATGACCTCTCTGTGGGTATATGTTGCAGGTAATGATTGTCATTTGTATGGGTGGCCCATACAGTGTCCATTTGTTTAGGTGTGAACAGTTGGCATAGTGGCTGTTCCATATTTTGTGCATCTCCTACATATGTATCTTACTGTACATATCTCTGCATGTGGATGTGTAGTCATATGTATATCTGTATATATATATATATATATATATATATATATATATATATATGTGTGTGTGTGTGTGTGTGTGTGTGTGTATATATCTGTATCTGCATGTATGTGTCTGTGTATATGTATCCTGGGGATGTTGATAGCTTCCACATTTTACATTTCCTATGGGAGCCAGACTGTACTGCATGATATGTTACCAATGCCAGGCTGACATCATACAGGTGGGATGTAGTACTGTTAACATCTTGTGCCCATGACATGTCAGGTCCTGGTTATGGGATCTGCAACACTTGGTAGTGTATTGCTGGGTGTACTTGTTTGGATGGGGGTTATGCCTATTCGTAAAAGACGTATATTGTTTGGGGCCTCTCAACCCATTAACGGTGCATGTGGACATATTTGTTTTTGTTAATCTACCATTGCTATCTACAGATGTATGGCCACATATACCTAAATATATATATATATATATATATATATATATATATATATATATATATATATATATATATATATATCAGTTTACATATGTATAACTTATGTCCGTATATACCTACATAGCTATATACCTGCGTACATATATGTACCTTGCTGTGCATATGTCGACATGTAGGTGTAGACATATATATGTGTTGATGTAGGCGTTTGCATGTATATATATATATATATATATATATATATATATATATATATATATATATGCATATATATGCAACCTGAGCTTTTGTTTTATCGCCACAATACAGCTTCCTGTTTAAACTGAGCCCTTTCTCATACTCTCACTGGTTTCACCATTATAAGACATTATAGTAGCGATTAAATACCATAAAATACTTCCCCACTATGGCATAACAGTCAAGTTATCTATTTTCTATCTGCCCATCTCCTGAAATTGTAAATAATTCTTATGTTAACATATGTAACCGTTTTTCTAAGAGAATTGCTGAGTGTGGATATACATTTTCCTCCTGTTGTAGACTGAATTATTTAGTCTGTTAGAACCATAAAGTACTGTTGCTTAAGGTGTTCTTTGCTGAGTGTGAATTGTTAATTATGCTTGTAATATACATTTTCCTCCCATTGTTGACTGATTTATGTTAGTCTGTTTGAACCATATAGTACTGTTGTTTAAGGTGTTCATCCAATTTAAACTGTGTCTACACAACTCTTTTCCCTACACTCAATATTGCATTTCTAAGCCTTCTATCTTCTCTTTCTCTCTATATATATTACCAGCACTGTGCTCCAGTTTGTCCCTGCAACAGCTACCTGCATTGTCCCTTCAGGAAGTCTCTGAACATTAGGGCAACTAAGAGAAACCACCTAACATCTCCCTGAAAACTGTGACCTCTGAAAAGGCATTGAACAGTATGTATTGCCACTAACTCTGAAGGATTACATATTAAGCAACTGCTTCTAAACAAGATTGTAATTTTACTAGTCTTAGCATACTATTCAGGCAGGCTAGCCAGCAGCCTACCCCCCCTTCACAGCTTTCAACTTTTTCCTCTAATATTCTAACCTCCTTGCATTATCTGATTCTTCTCTTTTGCACTTTAGTCACCCTTACCCACCCAGACAAGACCATTGCTGTACTATAAATGGCCACCAGGTGGCGCCTCGTGAACTAACTTTCCATAAAGAAAGCTTTCTGATCTGCAATTGTCTACCCCATATTGTAACCATTCTAAACTAATAGCTTCTGCTCTGTATTTCCTACATCTTTTCTGTAAGCTTTCTGTAACCTGACCCCTAGTCACGCTGTTCTTAGTCCCCTGATACACTTATCTATCATCTTTTCTTCTTTCCCCAAGGAATCCTGCCATCAGCGCCCTCTACCCTTACATCCTGCCTCTCTTCCTTCACACCTCTGAATACTGTCCACCTTTCTCCCACCATCAGACTTACCTGTTGGTTTGCTCTCTCTTTTCTGATTGTCTCCCTCCACATTTTGCTCTCTTGTCTCTACCTGCTCCGTTCGCCCTGTGGGCTCACTCTGCTCCCCTACCCTACCCCAAATACCACCCACCCCTACTACCTCTACCTTTATACCCAGTTAACCACACCTACTTCCTCCCAAACTATCAAACCCCTCCCCTTTCTATTCCCATCCCCTCCCACCCCTCTCCATACTCACATGACAACTTCCTCTCATCCTTCTCAAAACAACTTCACACCTCACCAACACCACAACATGTCTCTAAAATATTCATCCCTCCCAATTCAACTTTTACTCCTTTTAACCCTCACTTATTTTTACTCTCTTACACAACCTTCTCTCATCAACCACTCTACCCACTTACATACCACCTTTCATCTCCACACATCAAAATCTCACTACAATAACCCAATCTCTCCTAACCTTTACCCCCTCAGCAACAACCTGTTTTCACTATAAACTTATCCCTCCTCATAAAACCATCACACCCTCCCTATTCTCCATATCTCCCTCTAATTCTTCTACCCAATCCACCCAAACTAAACAACCCAAATACCTCTTCTTCCTAACTCAACTTCTAACTGCAATACTTTTATCTGGTGATATACACCCTAACCCAGGCCCAAACCACTCCTCCTCAAATTCTAAATCCATCCTATTCACATCTCTTAATGCACAAAGCTTAGCAAACAAAATCCCTAACCTTCATGCATGGGTACTCCATAACAAACCTGACATCATAGCCATTTCTGAAACCTGGCTAAAACCCCACATTAAAGATGCCGAGATATTACCACCAAACTACTCAATCATTAGATCAGACAGATCCCACAAAAAGGGTGGTGGTGTAGCTCTACTCTACACATCCTCCCTATGCCTAACACCTTACAACAAAATCATTCCCCAGTTTTCTAATGCAGAACTAATATTAGCTCATCTCCAGCTGAATACACACAAATCTATAGCCTCTCTCTACATTCCCCCTGGAGATAATATCCCAATACTTGAAAACATCCTCTCCTGGCTATCAAGTAACATCCATAATGAAACTATAATCATGGGAGATACCAATATAAATTGGTCCTCCATACAGTCACCTACACACCCCCTCAACATCAACCTTTTCAAATACTCTCAACTAATCAACTCAATAACTAGGCCATCCAAAGACTTCTCAAGTGGCAACATCTTAGACTGGATTCTAGTCTCCCATCCCCATAACTACCCTGACAGTGGAACCCTTCCTGACCCCCTTAGTGATCATCTTCCCATCTTCACTAGACATCTTCCAACTCCCTTACAAGTTACTCACAACTATATAACTACCAGATTCCATAAAAACTTCAACCCTGAAGCTTTTTCCAGCAACCTTAAATCTATTAACTGGATTCCTTAAAACCCTACCACTCGAAAATGCAGTAACCCACTTTAATACTATCTTCCTAAACATCCTAAATAATCATGCTCCCTTAATAACTAAAAGAATAAAAAGGAAAGCCACCCCCTGGTTAACAAAAAATACACTTGCCTCCATGCGACTCAGAGATAAAAAGTGGGCACAATACAAGAAAAACAAATCTACATCAAACCTCAATCAATATAAAACTATCCGTAACTTAGTAAAAAAAACTTATCTCAATAGACCGGCAAAACTACTTTATCCAACTTTAAGACAATCATAAAACTAACCCACAAAAATTCTGGGCAGGTATAAATTCACTCTTAAAACCTGGTACTATAGAAAACTCAAACCCCAGCCCAGAGTCACAAGACATAGATCTTGCTACCCAATTCAATTCTTTCTTCATAGACTCTATTTCCAAACTTACCTCTTCTTTTACACACAATTCACCTCCTACCCCCTCTACTGACAACCAACCTCCCCCTCCTACTCCTTTGTCTCATTCTCCCCCACCTCAACCTCACCCTTTTTCAATTAAACCTACTCCAACTTCTACCATAAGAAAACTCCTGCAGAAATTAAAACCATACACCAATGCCCCTGACAATATTCCCTCATACTATCTCAGTATAGCTGCCGATGCCATTGCCCTCCCTATCAGTATCCTCATCAATCACTCTTTCCAAGAAGGTCTTGTCCCCGAAACCTGGAAAAAAGCTTACATTATCCCTCTACACAAAGGTGGAAATAATACTAACATCTCAAATTTCCGTCCCATAGCCATCCTCTCTCCCATTTCTAAAGTCCTGGAGAAATGCATCCACCTTCAACTCCTTCCCCACCTCTTGGACAACAATCGACTAACCCCTACCCAACATGGATTCAGACCCCATCATAGTACTATGACAGCCCTCCTATCCTTCCTTGAAACTGTGAACAAAGCTAGAGATTCTGGACTCATTGTATCTACCACTCTTCTTGATCTCTCTAAGGCCTTTGATACTATCTCCCATAACCTATTTCTTACTAAACTATCTAAACTAAACCTTTCTCTCACTTCACTCAACTGGTTTAACAGCTATCTCTCCAATAGACAACTAGCAGTCAAGTGGAAAAAAGCTACTTCCTCCTTTCTAAATACCCCTACAGGTGTCCCACAAGGCTCCATTCTGGGCCCCCTTCTCTTTAATATTTTCATTAATGACTTTTATCATGCTATCCCTCAGGCTTATATTATTCAATATGCAGATGATTCCACAATCATCTGCACTGCCTCATCCATACCAACTCTATTAAAGCTTACCCAGGATGCCTTCTCCACCACTGAAAATTGGATGAAAGACAACCATCTAGCTCTTAATGCTGCTAAAACCAAACTCATGATATTTACTCCTTCAAAAACTACTAACATCGATCGTAAATCATTCTCCATCTATAGCTAAAATAACATTCCCCTTGAGCTTGTATCAGAAACCAAACTATTAGGAGTCCAAATGGATGACAAGCTTAAATTCCATTCCCATCTACTACAAAACATAAATAAAACCCACCAAAAACTTGGCATGCTCTACCGTCATAATCGTTTTCTCAGCTCAGCTACCAAGATTACTCTCTCAACTAGATTTCTCTTACCCTCCCTTCTCTATGGAGCACCCCTTCTTACTAACCTACAATCTTCCCTCAAAACCAAACTATCCTCTTGTTACAAAAAAATTGCCAAATTTGCCACTTCTAACAAATCATCAACACACCACTGTGAACCACTCCACAAACTGAAATGG
Source organism: Protopterus annectens (assembly GCF_019279795.1). Classification (NCBI taxonomy): domain Eukaryota; kingdom Metazoa; phylum Chordata; order Ceratodontiformes; family Protopteridae; genus Protopterus; species Protopterus annectens. Next base: position 1,039,049,755 of record NC_056731.1, on the reverse strand, counting down.
TTAGAACTACCCAACTACCTCTCATATACCCAACTCACATATGCTCACAAACTGATTTTCCAGCCATCCTTCTGCCCCTCACTCTCTTCTACCTTTAAAATGCACCACACACAAAGACATCTAAGATCAAACAATCAAAATCTCATAGAAATTCATAGACCCCTCCACCCTCCTGGACAAAACCTCTTGTCCTTCTCACTATGCTTATGGAACTCCCTTCCTCCCTCTATTCGTACCATTACAAGCCTCCCATCCTTTAAAAAATCACTCCACTCTTATCTAACCTCCACATGGGAATGCTCCTACTCTCACCCTTCATAACTTACTATTTACTCTAGTATCTTTTTGTCTTCTGTCTGTCTAAACACCAGGTAGCATTACTCATGGCCTACCTGTATACTACTCTAACTCTATACACACACACACAAAAAAAAACCTGTGTTTTTTAGCTATCTCTGCATGTTTAATTACATAAACTATACTATGTTTAACCCCATCAAATGTATATGTATATCCTCACCTTTGTGTAATCTGTATGTGGAGCTTTTTCTCAATGTTTAACCCCATGTAATGTATATGTATATCCTCATCTTTGTTTAATCTGTATGTGGAGCTTTTCTCCCCAGGACTCCATTGAAAACAGGTTCTTCGAGCCCAATGGACTATCCTGGTTAAACAAATGCAAATAAATAAATATATGTTCATATATATTTATATATATGTATATATTTCTAAATATACATATATATATATATATATATATATATATATATATATATATATATATATATATATATATATATATATATATATATATATATATATATATATATATATGTATATATATATGTATATATATATATATATATATATATATATATATATGGATATATAGATATGCTGTTTAGATATGAATATATTTACACACACATACATCTAGATGTTGGTTACATTCTCTGTACTGTAGCATGACTGGGCTGGATGATATGTTTCTGAAAACATCAGGTTTATGTATATCTGTCATGACTTAGTAGTAAATCACCTTGTCTATGATGTGCAGGGTCCTGGGTTTGAGCCTTGTTTGTTGCTGGGCAGAACACAGGCTGTTGGAGACAGTATGATTAAGGCACTTTAAAGCAGTTGTAAGCAGGTTTGCATGGAGGTAAGCATTGCTAACTTTCGGGTACAGTTTCTTATACTCAGATTGCTTAACCTGTGTAGGCATAGTTCATCCCCATGCAAACAGGCTTAAACCCACTCACTGCTGCTTAAAAGTGCTTACTCATGCTTACCCCCGCGCTAATTTCTTTAAAAGAAAAAAAAGGGGTTGATAGGAAAGAGGTGAAAAAAGGGGCACAAAAAGGGAAAGACAGTAGGGAAAATAGCCAGGGATGTGCAGGAAGGGTATAGGGAAGGTCCATAGCTGCCCATTTCTGATACAGCAACAGCTGTGCATATACACTGAATTTGGAGGTAGATTTGGACACTCATACCCTTGGGAGGGGGATGAGGTCAACAAAAATAAGTTGTAATGCAAATTAGACATCTGTGCGGAATGGACAGCTATGTATGGGGCGAAATTTATTGTGGGAACAGATTGCCCTTTTGTTTTTTTTCAGGTGAGAGTGGGATGTTGGGCCACAAGATGTTAACAGTAGGCCATGCCTCCTGAATGATGTGAGGCTGGTATCGGTAACATATCATACAGTACAGTCTGGCTACCATAGTGAATGTACAATCTGCAAGCAATAAACATTCCTAAGATACATATACACAGACACAGGTATGCAGATATATATGTCTATATTTATATATATATATATATATATATATATATATATATATATATATATATATATATGTGTGTGTGTGTGTGTGTGTGTGTGTGTGTGTGTGTGTGTAACTACACATACACACAAAGGTATGTCTAGGATGATACATAATTAGTGGGTGCACACCACACTAAAAAGCCGGTATCCCTACAGTTGCAACCTCATCAGATGGATAGTGTATGAGTCACCCATACAAACGACAATTGTTGCCTGAAACATATACCTACAGAGAAGTCAAAGGATGTAACACCACTCACAGATTTGCATACATTTTAAAGGTTTATTTGTGCACTATTACAGTGGTATATGCCAAGTCATATAGCTGTGTAGACTTTGAAATGCATACAACAGATGAATGCAACTCTCAAACAGATCATTTAATAAATTAAACCGAAAGCATAACATATGTTGGCGTCCACTCCAAGGTGTCAAGTAGTACAACAGGAAAGACAGACTGGCCACAGGATAAAAATCATTCAACATTAAGTAATGCAGATGTACAGCCCAGCAGCCTCTAAATACATTGTGTAAGCAACCCCTAGAGGGAAAATACCTAGGGAGACATAATGGGAGGTATCTGTTATATAACAATGCATACCTGCAATCATCACAATCACACTGGCAAACAGAAGAGTCCATATGGCAGTAAGCCATAGGCCAGTAATGTTCACAAGGTGAAATGTATAGTAATGTACATCCGTATAACTTAATCCAGCTGAATACTGGTATACCTCACATGTTGTAACACCCTAGGATAGTTATGGTGCATACCCCACCCCACAGACAGACTAATAGGGGCATATAACACTGTTACATACACTGACCTCTAGACTGCAGAGGGGCACACATGTGTTGTGCAGATGAAGCCCACATATATATGGTGCATATGTTCTGTACATCATTATTCATTGACATCATACCCGATAGCCAGTCAGATAGACTGCTGGACATACTGTGTATAGTAGTGGTGTTTCTGAGGACATTACTTGGACATTCTGCGGTTGTGTGTACAGTAATGTGGTCTGTGTACATTGGGCAGGGGTCTGCAACCTTCACTGTCCAGAGAGCCATGTATGGCCCCTCCCCCACCAAATGAAAGTAATCGGGAGCCACAACAGCTTATTTGACCCATAAAATGCAGATAACAGAGCATATAAGTTTACACATATAGTTATACTAAATATAAAAGGACTAAGTGTAGAAGAACAATATTGACGTACGTCCATAATTTTGTTCGTATGTTGGGATTGCTTGATGTGTGTGTGTGTGTGTGTGTGTGTGTGTGTGTGTGTGTGTGTGTGTGTGTGTGTGTGTGTGTGTGTGTGTGTGTGTGTGTGGTAGAGTGGCAATTAATCCTCAGAGGTACAGGGAGCAACTATAGCAGGTTGAAAGAGCCACATGTGGCTCCAGTGCCACAGGTTGCAGAACCCCAAGTTATGATTATTGACGACAGTATGTGTATTGCGCATATGTACCTTGGGCTGTGCATAGACTGGGGTAGATACCATTGCTAATGGTCCTGTTCTATCTGATGTTACATGCTACTCCAGTGTATGGTAACCTACTGGCTTAAATGTCTGTAGGTCCAGACACACATGTGTCCCATACCACAGACAGACATTGGACCATATTGTGCCATGACCAGTTTATGTAGGGTTACTGTGTGAGTGGCACATATGAGGATGGTGTTTAACAGTCATTATAGTGTCATATTAAGCTTGTGCATCACATGTGTCTGTGGCTGGGTTGACATTGGATGTGGGTATGCACTCGCACAGGTGTCTGCCACACTGTGCTGTGTCCTGCGTGTGGAGCCCACTATAATCGCAGATACATGTGTATTCCCCCATACAAAATATAGTCCAGTGCTGTGGCAGTCTGCCTATAGTTTGCACAGTGCTTAGTGACATGCCTAACAGCTTAGTGTAATTACCCAATGTGCTGTTATGTCCATTTATTTGCAAGACATACTGCTGCCAGGCCACCATAACTTTGTGTATTTCTGACAAAGCATTGGTGTGCTGTACAGATGTATGTCAGTATCTACTGGGTAGTATGTGGCCATGTGACCTCTGCACCACCGGGTATTATTTGTCAGGGTAGACTGGCGTGTGTGCATGTATAAACTGTGTGGGCATATGTAGTCCAGTATTGTCGTGATATACCCATGTACATGGCTAGTCACATCCCCATTGTGAGGCGTGGTCCATATGTCATGCATGAAGGGGACATGTGTACACTTCAGAACTGCCCACAGAGTGCCAGAATGTCCACATATATTGGTCATATCCCTGATGTAGTCCACAGGATCATTATGGTACCATCAGTGGTACTGTACTATGATGGCCTTAGGATGTCTGTTCATTGGCAATGGCGCACATGTCTACAGCAGATGTGACCTCCCAAACCCGTCATGTCTGTTAAGACAACCCCTATTACAGTAGCAACAGTCTACATATATACCTGCAATACATCCATGACATCCCCTTGCACTAAGCGGTTGGGACTATTGGTGTTGAGTTAGGACTCCACTCCATGTTCTGGACACATGGTAAACATATATGTGTACATATTTATCCACAAATCTATATAGATGTATACACATATACATATCCACATACATACATATATGGACATATAGATATCCACATACATATATGGAGATATGCATGTATATATATGTATATATATATATATATATATATATATATATATATATATATATATATATATATTTATATATATATATATATATATATATATATATATATATATATATATATGTAAACACTCACTATATACATATACACAGCAATGACTTCAACAATTGACTATGCTTCTGGTGTCATTTAAAGGGGATCCAGTATCTGTCTGCCTGGGATGACATGATTGACAAATAATGATGCCTTCCTAGAGATGGTCTGCACCTGTTGCCCCTGGGATTCAGGTTACTGGCTAATGCTCTTGCCACCCCCATAGTGCCTTTTCTAGGCAAGGTTCAAGGGACAAAACCACCAACATAACAGATGCAAACATGCAAAACTGAAGGTAATGCTACTCAAAGCTAGAAGTCTTATCCTAAACATGCACTCTCTCGAGGCACACCTACAAACGGAGAACATCTGTATCTATCCAGTAACTGAGACCTGGTTCAATGCTGCAGAGAGCACCCCTGCAATACTAGGCTACCACTCTTACCACACATTTCGGCCACCAACACTACAGGAGGAGGAGTGTCCATATTCAACAAGGTTATTCACACATCCAGGCTGGTTCCCAACACAATGCATCTGAATATCTCATGGCACAACTAACTCTAGGTAAGACTGCAATCCAAATTGTGGCTTGCTACAGATCCCCCACCATGACCCAAGATCCTCACTACACCTTACTAAACATACTGGAATTATTGAGATACAACCAAAAACCCTCATACTGGGTGATTCAAACTACCCCATCATTAACTGGGAGAACTATTCAGGTAACAATGCCTTTCCCCAATGGTTCTTGGATGTCATGGATTCCAATGCCCTGGATCACATAATCCATTGTCCAACCAGGGGCTCCAATATCCTAGACCTGGTCATTACCAATATTGGAGATAGATGCTCCACACCAGTGGTCACCCCCTCACTGGTCAGGTTTGACCATAAGCTATTCACCGTCGACTTCCACATCCCACACCCAAACCCCAGGAAGGGCACCCCCATATAAATCCTCTACAAAGCCAACTTCATGCTACTCAAGTCAGACGTGAGAAACTATGATACACCTGTGGAGAAGGGAGATGATAGACCAACTGCTGAATCCTACAGTGAGGCATTGTGTGAGCACATCCACTCATGCATGTATCGTGCCATCACAAATAGAACCAAGATGCCCCCCTCCAAACAAAGACATCCAGTATGGTGGACCCCTGCCATAAACAAACTGTACAACAGAAGGAAGAGACTGTTGAAGACAGAAGGATAATCCCAGGATGCAAACAACTACCTTACCAGCCTCAGTAAGAAGCTGAGATCCCTCATAGAATCTGCCAGAGCTAGTTACATATATGAAATAGCCACAGATTCCAAAGACAACAACAAGCCATTCTATAGTTATGTCCAGAATGTAACTGGCAATGCTCAGAACTGATTTGAGCTACAACAGAATGGCATTAAATATACTGATCCCATGGATTTTGCCAATATCCTGGCAGATCAATGTACTGCCACATTCACCCCCTCTCGTCCCCTAAAGGGCCCATCTCAGTACCAAAGTATTGCAAAATACAAGTAATCATGACGACACAGGTAGAAACCACACTCCCCACAGCTAAGAATACAGCATCCATGGGAACAGATTACATTCCAGGCTGTGTACTGCAAGAACTACAAAATTAACTTGCACCTCACCTATGTGTCATGTGTAATCATATCCTCACCTCAAGCTTCGTGCCCACTGAGTGGCACACATCTACAATTATCCCACTCCACAAGGGGGAATCCACCTTGGATCCTGGGAACTACTGAGCCATCAGTCTGCCGAGCCTGATCTGCAAGGGCATGGAATGCATTATAATGGAACATATAAACAAAGACATTGGCAAGCCTCAAACACTGGACCCACCCAGTTTGGCCACGTGAAGGGCCAATCATGTCTCCTGAACCTGATTGACTTCTTTGAATCAGTCTCCAGAGCTGTGGAAGGGGGTAATGCGGTCCACACAGCCTATCTGGACCTTGCCAAGGCCTTCGGCACCATCTCCTACTCTGGAAACATAGATAAACGTACTAAGCTGGCCATGCATTTCCACGTCACACAATGGGTTGCCAACTGGCTTACTGACAGAACACACACTGTAAAAGTAGTTGACTCCAATATCAGCTACAAACAAGTGACAAGTGGAGTACCTCAGGGTTCAATCCTGGGACCGCTCATGTTTGATATCTACTTCTCTGAAGTACATGCAAACACTATGGGACCCTGTCTAACAAAGTTCACAGAAGACTGCAAACCAGGAACCACTGCTGAATCCCCAAATGATGTGGGTATTCTTCTAAAGGACATTACAGAAGCAGATGCTTGGTGCCAGAGCCATGGGCTCAAGCTTAATGGCCAGAAATGTGTGGTTATCCCCTTTGGGAAATACCATGTACCCATGAATTACCACATAGGTGGCAGTACACTAAACACCAAAGGTGTGATGACAGACTTAGGGACACAGGTGGACAGTGGTGTCACATTCAATAACCACATTGCCACAACAGTGTGGTGATCCTTTTATGTCATACACTGCATCACTAATGGCTTTCCATCCAGGAAAATAGAGGTAGTTGTCCCACTGTACTCATCCCTCATTACACACATCATAGAGTACAACACCCCATTTGGCATGTACCTCACATGACATCTGCAACAGCTGCAAAGGCCACAGAAATACATCACTAAAAGTATCACAGGCCTAAAGCACATGCTCTATGCTGACCATCTCAAAAACCTCCAGCTATACTCTGTGGCATATTGTATACTCAGAGACAATCTCTGCTTAACATACAAGGTCAAACCCTGGGTATTGACATCTGTAATAAGTGTATGTAATGCCATGTACAATACATGCATCTATGTGCTGTCATTACAGTAGCAAGGGGTGTGAGTGTCATGTCTTGGACACACAAGTATATGAGACTTGCACAGCACTGTTATCCATATGAATGGGTTACGTGCGGAGGCAGTAACCCACAGTACATGCTGTCACACTGACATATAGTGTAACATGGCGGTACTACTTTTGACAGTGCTGTCCTAGTCAAGGGTAGAGTACTAAAAGCACTACTGACAACAAGCACACCTGCAGGCATAGCTGGACTCTGAGGCCTCAGTGTCGTGTTCCTGATGTGTGGGCTGTGTCACCGTGTATATCCCCTACTGGATAATGATCAGACATGTGGAATGTCACTGTAGAGTACTGTTTGTACAAAACATGTTAGTGAGGGCATACAACATATAGTGCTGGCATACATATTGATGTCAATGTGTCAACACATTCATACTACTGCATATCTACTTGCCAAGCTGATGTCTGTGAGTCCCTCTACAGATGTGTAGATGGCAGGTATCCAGCTGGGATACATACAGACAACCTATGCTTGATTGACACTGATATGTCTGCCCAGCTGTGTACTAACTGGCACATATGGGAGACAACAACCTATATGGACCACCTACCACGGGTACCTACACTAAACTACCACAGTCAACAGAACATGCTGGGGTACAGGTCTCCAACATAGGCACTAAGCATGTGTTGTAATATATGTTGCATACATTTCAACTGGATCACCTCAGTGGCCATGTGCAGAAGGCACCCCAAGGATTGGCTGATGCATGTCACTCTTCCCCTATCAGTCACCAAAGTGGTGTCTGTCAATAGATTGACTGCTGGTACATGGCAGGTAGCATGATACCAATGTACACACAACCCTTACAAAACCCATCTCCCCATGAACAATAGCCATGGACACAGCTTTGACCACCTACAGCAACGCTCCACAGTACTGACACATGTGTACGTGTGCATTACTGAGTATAGCAGTGTCTGTGTATTAGTACACCTGTAGGTTGGAACTCCATGATGGCCTTCACAACCACCTCTACACCCATTGCCATAGTCAGATGTTACTGCTGCTGTGTTGGACATGACATGTACTCTGTTACACTCCTCACCCTAACGGCTACATGAGCCATGCATTACCAGCACAACAGTGTTGTACAAATGGGTCGATAGGCATGCAAAACCCATTGAGGTCTGGCAAGTGTGTGTATGTGTGCATGCCTGCATATCTGTAGAGTACACCATTCTGAGGCCACATACTCCTATTACACTACACATTGCCACACAGTAGTACAGATAGTGTTGTCACCCCCCCATAGATGAGGTATGGCAATGCAACACATTACTATGCCTCTGGTGTGTGCATTAGATGCATATCCCTGTAGTACCACTGTTGTGATATATAATGGGCTGTATTGCAGTCATGGGCAATGTGTGATAGTCGGTATGTCAGAGTGTCATCATGGGTTCCAGTGCATATAATAACCACTGGGGGGTGTGGGTGCTGTGTACACTGCCAATACACCATGGCACACCCAGTATATGTCCCATGTACCACTTTATGGTGACCACTGTCACCATCAACCATACTGGTAATTGAAACCACAATACAGCCCTGTTACACATGTGCTATGTGCAGCCTACCTGTGACACATTGGACACATGGACTAGTTAGTTATCGCCAAAAGGTCCAGGTCTCTTGGATGTGTGTCTGCCTGTTATGTGTCTGTCAAAGTGTGTATGATGGTATGTCACACTATGTATTATCCATATACGACCATTACATCCACCATTACCATACTGCACATGTCTGTGGATGTTCTGCATGTAACATGTAACCTGGTGCACACCTCCCCCTAAATGTTGTGTGGTGTGCGCAATGAAAGACACACAGTTCAGTAGCACTACATACCTAGGTAGTGGTCTAGTCACAGTGTTGCCATGTAAGAGTGTGCGTGTATGTGGATGGGTCTACATACGGTAGCAGATTATACATGTCCCAGCGGGTCACCTGTCTATGTGGCACAGGCAATAACTGTTAGACAATCTTGTGACATGTGTGCAACTGAACTTTGAATAAGTCACAGCCATGGTGTCACAACAGTGCCATAACCCTTGTGGAATATGATGGCAGACCATCGTCCTGCTGACACATGTACACCTACAACACAAATGGATAACATTATGGAGCTCACAACCACCCAGTGTTACTAACAGCTGACATGCATCATAGCTGGATGGCTACACTACCTGACATGTATGCATTACACATTACTCCTGACAACATGTTACACTGCAGTACATTGCTGCACTGTATTACAGTCACCGTGTGCATCAGAACCATATTAGCCTGTCCCTGCATCGATGTTATGGATGACATGAATGTGGCACATGCATCATCATATGCACAGGGTGTGTTGCTGGTCTGCCAGAGGACGAGGGTGGTCCATACATTTGACACCATGTGTGTGGATGAGGGGTTTAATTATTTGGATGGGGCGTGGTGATGTGGTGCGTGTTGGTATGGGGTTGCCCTACATGTGTTTGTATAGTGTGTGGGTATGCATGCACACAGTTCTGCCATGTGGCTGCCCATACAGGTGTTTTTGGATAGCTGAAAACCATACCTGGCAGGGTGTGCAGTTCACCGCTCCAGCCAGGGACATGCTGACTGTGCCTGCCAGGGGTTCCACGGGCACGTGCAGGTACATGCCTTCAGGTACTGCACTCCCCTGATGATGACAGATGTCCACTGGAACCATGTCCCATCTGTGACTGGCCAGTGCCACGTGCATGAGGCCTGCTTTGGTGTGGTGTGGACAGCACCCCCAGTGATGTGCTGGGGCTACTACTTTCAGTACGGGAGTGGCTTGGCATCCTAACACATCCACGTTGACCACCAGATGTTGTTGTTTCTGGCCTAAGTCCACGAGGACATTGCACTACTCCCACCAGGTTTTCAAGCACAGACATACCATGGTCGAGGAGGCCCACCATCTCACCCCACCATCTATCCATGATCTCATTCTGTTCACGGAGGGCAGCAGCAAGTTCACGGATGTTGTCACTTACAGATGAGTAGGCAGCCTTCTGCAGCCTCAGGCCCTGTCTGTTGTACATTTCTATATGTGCCTGTGCCTCCATGACAGCCTGAAACATGCGCCTGGTGGTACCAGTTGTGGTGCCACTGCCAGGGGCAGGATGACCAGCACCCTGGCACATCTGCCTATGTGGTGGCCTGCTGGACATCCTGCTATACCTGCTGTGGACAGACACAGCTGGCATGGTCAGCACACTACCATGTGCACTGCCACTACCTGCCAAATGTCCCTCAGCTATGGCGACTGGTGATGGGGTATGTATAGGCACTGAAACTGTGTGTGGTGGAGGGGTGGCTAAGAGGGGGATGTCAAATGTTGGCACTGTGTCAACCCCTGACAAACCCACCAGTGCCTCAGTCATGGTTTCATCATCGTCAGTGTCTGCGTGCACACCAACATCAGGTTGCCTACAGGAGGGACCCTGACCCACCTCACCATCTGTGGGGGATAAAATGAAACACACTTTAAGACCTGTCCAGCATTACATAACAATGCACACACACACACACACACACACACACACACACACACACACACACACACACACACACACACACACTCCATCTTAATACCTACCTATCTGTGATGCTACAGACAGTCCCATATGTATTCCCTTAAGTTGCCCATCATGCATCATGCCTGGTGACATGCACTCATTAATGCCACTCATTAACATCTCATTCCTCTAAATGCCTACAAAAGTGACCACAGCACAAGACCTGTTACTCCATTAACTCCATGACCTGTGTGTAGTACTGTTTACATGGCCTTACTGCTGTCGTTCAGTGTTCACCCTGTGTATGTTGGGACTTTGTGAGCTTGGCCCCTATATGTGAGGGGCTGATATGTTCCCTCCATAATGTCACACACTGTAGGGTCATGTGTAAGGATTTCTCAGTACATGCCTGACATGCTGCACAATCACCCTATCATGTGGCAACTGTGATATATGTATACACTCCCTTCTGTTGTCTAGTAATTTTCCAATACATCTGTATTGCTGCCTACATGGGTTGTCATTCACCTCCCTGCGGTATGTGATATTGATAGTATAACAGGAATCTACTTTCCCTCCAAATGCATGTTCAATGCTACAGACCTTATTAGACCATCAGCTGTCCTGTGATTACATATCAGACAAGTATTCCTGTTGTGTCTTGTGTCAGTCCATGTCCATGTACTGCACTATCACAAAGGGAAGTACTGCCATATCATAAACGCCACAGTCACACGTGCATACATGGACACTCACACAACCACACACACATGCACACACACATCCTACATGCAGCATCATCCCTCATCTACACCACATTGAACCTACAGATGACGTGAACACCCACCCACACAGAGACACACACACACACACAGACACTCATACAGGTGTGGTTGCACAATGATAGTACACACAGTCCTCCCATTACACATCTGTCAACATGCATAACATATGGTACTCAACAGCATGCAGTGCAGCTATAGTAAATCCATGCTAGCAACAGTACATGTGTGTGTGAGGCATGGCCTGTGTTAGTAGGTGATACACTTTCCCCTGGGGAACACTGTACCCATGTACACAGTTTTGCTGTGCACCTGTTATGCACCTTGCCATGTACTGTGCACCACAACTCACAGGTGTACATCCCATTGCAGAATGTATTGTACTGTGTCAGTTATGTCAGCTGTAATGCTCACAGACCCTATGTTTTCCAACAAAACATGCCTGGGATGATGTGTGGTCAGATGTCAGTTGTGAATGATTGATGTGTGGTTTACAACTCTCAACATTAGCAGACCATGTATGAACAGTCCAATAGTATTACACTGGCAACTGCCAGATCATACCATGGCTATGGGGAGTCTACACACTCTTACTGATGTGATGCACCATTCCTTGATCTGCCATGGGACAACATCTCTACATATATTAACAGTACATGAGCCTGATATGTGCCATATGTCCTGTACATCCACATGCAGTGTCTACTAAAGGTGTTAGGTGTGTGGATGCTAACCACATTGCATACAGTCATGTGTGTGCCTATGTGTGCACATGATTATCATGACATTTTGTTTCACCCATTATGTGTACTACAGCAGTCACTATTCCTGTTAGGGGTATACTAGCATGGTCCATCTGAATTTGCTTGTGTGTGGTCAGTCTGCCCTACACATGTTCCCCAACTCTGCATGATTGCAAGGTCTACTCATATGCACACCCTTTGGTGTTCACACACTGCCATCACTATTTCTGTGGGTGTAGAGTTATGTCTGTCACAGTTACTGACACAGTCTGTGTGCAGATACAGCCATTCTTACCATCCTTATGGCTCCCTGCTGCAGTACACTGGTGTGTCATGCTGACTCCCCCCTCCCCACCTTCAGGCTTTTTGCAGATACTTGACAAGTATGGGCTACACATGTGTGTCAGTTTACAGTGTCCCATACACTGAACAGCATGTGTTACAGCCAAGTCCCAGCTAATAATGTGGACCACACTAATATATTATGCCATAATGTACATCTGTAACAGTTGCCATTGTAATACTGGTATGTAAACTGCTGGTGCACTGTACAGGGGTGATGTTTCACATGTGTCCTTACTGTAACTGTGTGTGCCACCATTATGTTAATCTCTGTGGACAAATTTCACAATGACAGGATGTTACTTATCCTGCAGGCGTCTGACATACCTTCCCAATATTCCCATCATGGTCACCACAGTGATGCAGTGCATGTAATAGCAACAATGTGCATGCATTGAGGGTAGGTGTGTTAGATGTATGCACAGCATATACCATAGTCAGTACATGCCCGGTTTATTGGCAAGCATCAACATAAACCATACTCACCAGCTACAGGTTGCTGCCATGGTGGTATACCAGACGGACCTGCATAAGAGTGTGAGAGATGCAATATTAGTGGCCACAGCTGTGGCATTGCTACAAGGTGGGTGCAACATTACAGTACATCAACAGTACAAGTCCACAATAATAGCACTTATGCACATCTGCTTATTACTACTATGCATCAACAAACAATAGTTATGACATACCAGATATTCATGCTCTAGAAGGCAGAGGTACAGATAGCTATGAAGAGGATGAAGAATGGAAAGGCTGTTGGTCCAGATGATATACCTGTGGAAGCTTGGAGGTATTTAGGGGAAATGGCAGTGACATGATTAACCAGATTGTTTGATGGAATCTTGGAATGTGAAAGGATGCCAGAGGAGTGGAGGAAAGGTGTTTTGGTACTGGATTATACGAATAAGGGTAATGTGCAGAGCTGTAGTAACTACAGAGGGGTAATATTGATCATTCACAGTATGAAATTATTGGAAAGAGTAGTGGAAGCTGGTTTAAGAAGGGAGGTGATTATTAATGATCAGCAGTATGGTTTCATTCCAAGAAAGAGCACTACAGATGCGACGTTTGCTCTGAGACTGTTGATGTAGAAGTACAGGGAAGGTCAGAAGGAGTTGCATTTTGTCTTTCTGGACTTAGAGAAAGCATATGACAGGGTGCATAGGGAGGAGTTGTAGTATTGTGTGAGGAAGTCGGGAGTGGCAGAGAAGTATGTAAGAGTGGTACAACATATGTACAAGGGTAGTATGACAGCAGTGAGATCTGCAGTGGGAGTGACAGATGCATTTAAGGTGGAGGTGGGATTACATCAAGGATCAGCTCTGAGCCCTTTCTTATTTGCAGTGGTGATGGTCAGGTTGACAGCCGAGATCAGACAGGGGTCCCTGTGGACTATGATGTTTGCAGATGACATTGTGATATGTAGTGAGAGTAGGGAACAGGTTGAGGAGGCCCTGAAGAGGTGGAGATATGCTCTAGAGAGGAGAGGAATGAATGTCAGCTGGACTATGATGCATATATGTGTGTGAATGAGAGGGAGGATAGAAGAATGGTGAGTATGCAGAGAGTATAGCTGGCAAAGGTAGATGAGTTCATATATTTGGGATCAACAGTTCAGAGTAATGGCGAGTTTGGTAGAAAGGTGAAGAAGACAGTACAGGCAGGGTGAAGTGGGTGGAGACGAGTGTCAGGAGTGATTTGTGACAGAGAAGTACCAGTAAGAGTGAAAGGGAAGGTCTACAAGAGGGTAGTGAGACCAGCTATGTTATATGGGTTGGAGACAGTGGCACTGACAAACAGGCAGGAGTCAGAGCTGGATGTGCCAGAGTTAAAGATGTTAAGACTTGCCCTGGGTGTGATGAGGGTAGACTGGATTAGGAATAAGTATATTAGACAGTCAGCCCAGGTTGGACAGTTTGTAGACAAAGCCAGAGAGGCAGAATTGCATTGGTTTGGACATGAGATGAGGATGGATGCTGGGTATATTGGGAATAGGATGCTAAGGATGAAGCTGCTAGGTAAGAGGAGAAGATAAAGGCCTAAGGTAAGGTTTATAGTTGTGGTGAGGGAGGACATGCAGGTGGTTGGTGTGACAGAGCAAGATGTAGAGGACAGGAAGAAATGGAAACAGGTGATCCACTGTGGTGACCCCTAACTGGGAAAAGCCAAAATAAGAAGAAGATGCTCCACCTATACAGATGCAGATGCATATGCAAATGTGGTCTACTGATATTCCCTGTGGTCTTACCTACACGCTCCTCAGCTGGTGTATGGGTAACACCCACCTCCAAAATGCTGTCTGACACTTGTTGTACATTGGTATGGGCAGGTGCCCTAAGGCTGTGAGGAGCTGTTCCATGTGTGTCAGGGGGGATGGGTTGCATGACCCCCCCTGTTGCGAGGTGATCCATCATACTGCAGCAGCACACCTGCAGGCATTGCAAAGCATGTCAGAGCAACAATGCCAGACCTGCTCATAACTTTGGTTATGGTGTCCAACATCATTGACCCTGTGGATGAGGTCATTCCACAGGGCGGTCCACTCCTGCTCATGTGCATGCCTGCCAAACAGTAACGCATAGTGATTGCTGAGATAGCTGAGGAAGATCTTCACTTCCTCTGGTGAATGTAATGGAAGCAACCCTAAGGACACCTTGCCTGAAAGACATAAAAATGGAAACAGGTCTCAGCAAATCATACAGCAAGGCTACCATAGTTCTTAATACACATTTGTCTCACCTCACAAAACCTGCAACAACAAACTATTCACACAACTCAATAGGTATGGCACACCTTAACTAACACTGGGGTATATATGTATTGTATTGTAACACACTTTGTGCTATGTGTCTGTGGCCATGATCCCTGTGTGGACACTATCATTGCTGGTGTATTACAGACTATTCACCTGCATGGCATTGTTAGGGCCACTACGGTTCTATATATGCATGTGGTATGCTTGGCATTTGATTGCTGCACATCTGACATTCTGTGTTATTGGGAATATCTATGCATGCTTTTGGACATGTTAAGGGATTGTGTAGAATATTACTACCCACATATGTTCTATAACAGTGACACAGTAGCATGTTTAGGGGATATGCGGCAGCAGAGCCAGCTCTCCAACCTCATCTGACCATGTTACCAGGTCACATCACATGTGTGACCCACCCTCAACTACTGGTCCGCACTACCTTCAGGTGGAACCTACTCAGGGGTGGTGTCCTCCCCGCCTGGGGGCATACACAGACATGATCCTGTAACCCATGGTCAGGTCCAGGGTTTGGTGCGTAGGGAGCTACACACAAACCAGGGGGATATGCTACAGCACCGTGAGGCCTTCAGTACACATTCACAGGGTCCACATGCTACTCCTGCTCAGCCTCCAGCCAAGACACCTTCAGGTCCGTGCAACTGCTGTTGTGACTGGCAATGGGAGGTAGCCTTGGTCACATTGTTTCCATATGGGGGCTCATGTGGCTTCCACATTGCAGACAACACTGTTTACCCACCACATGTGTATTACACTACCCCTGTAGGCTCTGTTCTCTATCTACCAACCTAACCCACCTCCACAAATATACCTGCTATCCTTACCCGGATTCTCAATCCCACCTACACAGACAAGTACAATATGATCCCAAAAAGGGGTTCCAAAGTGACATACCTGTCCATGTTGCACACATTTACTGCTGTATATTTGTGTGGATTGATATGTGTGATATCCCCTCCAACATAGCATTCAGCCCTCTGATGCAAAAATATGGGTTGTGTATATATATATATATATATATATATATATATATATATATGTACATATATATATATATATATATATATATATATATATATATATATATATATATAAATGTACATATGTGTGTGTGTTTGTATATATGTAGACACAGGCATGTATATATTTCTATATATGTGTAGATATATATTATGTTGTATATCTGTGTTTATATATACATGTAGGTGTCTGTATATCTGGGGACATACATGTATGTATATACCACTAGTGGCAACCAACTACTATAAATCCCTACATCATTTGGGTGTGGTCCCCTTACCTTTCCTTTATGGTGAACATCCTTCCTGCATGTGGGCAGCAGTGCTACAGACAACAGGTAGCAATACCTCTCAGAAGAGGACTTGCAGTCTCAGGGCTGCTACATATTTGTATAATGTTCCAGAACTACAGAGTGTGAGTAGTGTTAGTATATGCATTGCATAGCACTAGTTTTGCAGGGTTTGTGTGTACATACTCGTTTAACATAGACTGCAGTCTGTCTGCATAGCTCTTAACTGTGGGCCTATGTTTTACTTGTCCACCTCACAGGTCTTGTGTCAGATATATCACTGGCAGTGTGTGTGTTGAGTGCTATCAGTAGGTGGCTACATCCTTTTGTGTTTCTGACTTCATATTCCTGTCTAAGGGTATGTTGCAGATTATCCTGTGACAACAGCAACTTGCTCAGTGTATGGCAACACTATTTCACATATGGGCCGGTGTACCAGCCTCTGTCCTCCATTGACATACCAGGCTTTGTTGATATGACATGCAGTAAGTGGTTATTATGTGTTGGCCAGTGATTATGTCATGGTGCCATTCCTGCCATCATTCCAGTGCCGTTGTGCCCCCCCACACATATTGTGCGGTAGGGTCCATATATATGTAGTCTTCATTTGCACAATGCATGTGTGCTCCAATGCAGTGTAGAGGTCAGTGTATGTAACAGTGTTATATGCCCTTGTAAGTCAGTTTAGGGAGGATGGAAGTACCATAATTAACCTAGGGTGTTACAACATGTGAGGTATATCAGTAGTAAGCTGGCTTAAGATGTATGGCTGTACATTACCAAACATTCCACCTTGTGAACATTGCAGGCTAACCGATTACTGCCATACAGCCTTTTCTGTTTGTCAGTTCAATTGTGATGGTTTCAGTTATGCATTGTTATGTAACAGATACATCCCATTGTGTCACCTTATGTATTTTCCCCCTAGGGATTGGGTACAGAGTGTAGTTAGAGGCTGCTGGGCTATACATCTGCATTACTTACTGTTGATTGATAGTTATCCTGTGGTCCAGTCAGTATTTTCTGTTGTAGTACTTGAAGGCCTTGGCCTGGACAGCAGTATATGCTATCTTTTCAGATTACTGTTTTAAATGATCTATTTGACAGTTACATTGATATGTTTGCATGTATTTCAGACTATAAACTGCGAAATGACATGGCATATAGAACTGTAATAGTACACAAATAAACCTTTAAAACATATTCAAACCTGTGTGTGGTGTTACATCCTTTGACTTCTCTGAAGGTATATGTTTCAGACAACAATTGTCTTTTGTATGGGTGAGACATACGCTGTCCATCTGATGAAGTTGCAACTGTAGGGATAATGGCTGTTCAGTGTGGTATGCACCCTCTAAATATGTATCTTCCTAGACATACCTCTGTGTGTGTATTTCTAGTTATGTATATGTCTATATATATGTATATATGCATATATGTATATATATATATATATATATATATATATATATATATATATATATATATATATATATATATATATATATATGGTTTACTATCAAAAGTGCGAACGACACTCTGTCGACTGTCATATACTCGAACATGGAAGGTCGTAATCGGTAATGTCGAAGGCAAAATAATCAATCTAGGAATGGTTTAACATTAGATGGGTTGCAAACTGGCTAAAGGACAGAACCCATAAAGTTAAAATCGCTGGAGCAAAGTCAGACTCAAAGCCAGTCACAAGTGGTGTCCCACAGGGATCTGTCCTGGGACCCCTCTTGTTCGGCATTTATTTCTCAGATGTTAAAGCAAACATGGGAGGGTTGTGGCTGACAAAGTTCGCAGATGACTGCAAACTAGGTGCCATAGTCGATACACCAGCAGACACATACATCCTACAAAAAAGCCTCACAGAAATGGACAACTGGTGCTGGAGTCACGGCCTTAAACTAAATGCCAAAAAATGTATAGTCATCCCCTTTGGGAAAAACAAAGTACCCACAAATTATCACATAGACAGCAGCCCATTGAGTACGGAAAAAGTAATCAGAGACCTAGGGACCCAAGTCAACAGCGACCTCTCATTTGACACCCACGTTGCCAAAGTGGTTAGAAAAACATTCTACCTTGCATACCTCATCATGAAGGGATTCACATCCAGATCCAAGGATGTCATTGTACCCCTATACTCCTCCCTCATCAGACCCATGATTGAGTACAATGCCCCATTTGGTATGTACCTCACCCGGCATTTGCAACAGCTGGAGAGACCACAAAAGTACCTCACCAAGAGGATCAAGGGTCTCCAACATATGTCTTATTCTGCCAGTCTAAAGAAACTCCAGCTCTATTCAGTAGCATACCACCTGCTCAGAGGTGATCTCTGCCTGACGTACAAGGCCATGTCCAATCAGGATCTGATGGACATGCTCCACCTCAAAAAATCCAAATCCATCAGGACCACGAGAGCTAAAGACTTAAACCTTGGCACAAGTATGAATAGGACATGCTGGAGGGATAGATTCATAACCCAGAGGCTTCCCATGCTTTGGAACAAAATCCCAGTTCATGTTAGGCAGAGCCCCTCACTGACTCTCTTCAAGAGAAATCTTGATGAGTGGATGGGAGATCATAAGTTTACCCCAGGGGTCACATCTGTGTCACTGCTAGACAGGGGCACAGTAAACTAATTCTATTATATAAGGGGGCCTTCATTGTGTCACTACTAGACAGAGGCACAGTATTCTAAATCTATTCTGTGCATTTTTGTGCATTTTTGTACCATTTCATGGGGTGGCGAAAGCCACATCACTATGGCTAGGCTTACAAATGCCCCAGGGCAGATAGCCTAGTACTAAACTATGAAACTATGAAACTATATAATTCTTGTTCTTTCATAATATATTCATTTTCATTCCTTTCCAATTTTTTAAGAAGTTTTTCACTTAAGTTACTATAACTCTTTTTACTTCCTTTCTCTTTTTAACTTGCCATCTTTGATAACATTTTTTGTATTTCTTTTAACAAGACATCCACCATTCCCACCAGTTTTTATAGAACTGTCTCATACATATGTGATCTTCTCAGAATTCTGGCTTTTTAAATCCTCACCTACCAACTCAATTTCATTAATTCGTTTTAGACCTTTTCTTATCTTAACATTACTAACTTTGTCTCTGAATTTTATCCTGGTAGCTTTATGCTCTGTAAAAACTGTGTATATTGTACCTTCATTTTTTTTATTTCACACCCTTCCCATTGCAAAAAATTGTCTATCTGTGTTCTATATATTCTTCTAAGTCCATGAATTCTACTTCCATATTCTTAACTTTCCACAGCTCATAATTGCTATAACTTTTTTATATCATTCTCTTTATTTTTGTTTCTCAAGTCATGCATGATGTCTCCTACTATAATAACTTCCATATTAATAGCAATGTAATTCAATATTAAGGCACACATATCTTCCCTTTTTTACTAGTTGCATATGCATATAATGATATATAAATGTGTATCTTTCTATCTAACATCAATAATTATATACCTACCAATTACAATTATAATAATATCAAGTACCATAACTCTTTTTCATAAGTATTGCTATTCCTGAACATAAATCTTTTCCTAAATTCCAGTTTATTTCATTAACCCACAGACATTTTGTTTGAAATCTTTTTTCTTTCATTAAAATCTGGTATTTTCTAGTATAATGATATCACTATCACATTTTTACACCAGTCTGTAATAGCTAGTCTTCTAACTATGCTCTTAAAACTGTTAACATTCAATGCTAGTATCCTGTGATTACCATTATTTCAATTTAGGAAAATATTTTAAGGAAAAAGAATAAAAACATCACCCTTTTTCTTTCTTCTTTTCCTTTTTGTTTAATCCAGTATTTTTTCTCTTTTTCTTTCTGTCTCTCACTCTTTTAACTAGAGAAATGTGTTCTTTTTTTACTGTAAGCCAGGTAATAACTTCTTCATTACTAACTTCAGTATCCTCTTCTTGTTTTTTATGTGTCATACTTTTATCATAATCGTTTCATCTGTTTCCTTCCATATTTTTTCTACATGATTTTGTCCCTGTTCATCTTTACTTACTACTTCTACAACACTTTGAATGTGTTCAGACTCATTAGCTTCATGTATTTTTAATGTTCCTTCCTTACAATCCATCCACATATGACATACCTTATTGCATTTATAATATTTAACTCACATTTACTCACATGAACTTGTAGTAGAGAGGATTTGTGTTCTTTCCAGCAGTTAGTTTCCTCTAGTTGGATGTTTCATGTGTCAGTGGCTTATGCCCTGAATTATCCATTAATTCCTCAGTTGTTTTTCCCAGCCAGAAGTTGAATGCCAGTCCTCTGTAGTTTTTTGACTAGGTCATGGTGCTTGTCATTCCAGGGGCATTTGTCTTAGCTGATATTTCATTATCCTTTAAAGAAAAAATAATCCTGGGTGGGTATGTGGACATGTTTGTCCTAGTGGATGGTAAAGGTATTCAAAGTCTCATGGAAGCAGATGTTTCTGTGTCAAAAGATTTGATGTCTGTATTAGCAGCATTAGGTAAGAAGCATATGTCTGTATTAGCAGCATTAGGTAAGAAGCAGATGTCTGTATTAGCAGCATTAGGTAAGAAGCAGTTGGGTAAGGTTGAGATTTCTAGTTTGTTTAACTGTGTAGTTTATTTAATTTAATATATGCTCAGCATTTTAAAGAAGAACCCTAGTCAAGGCTCACCCCTATAGTTGCATTTTCTCTATAGACGTATTTTCTTGCTATACAGGAAGCCCAGGATTTTAGACAGACCTCTCCTGGCTTTGGTATTATCAGAATTCTGGGAGCTTAAGGCAGTCAATAAGGCATTGAAATAGAAAGAGAGATATGTTGATAGATAATGTATAACCATAGAGTGTCAACCCCTAGTGCTTTTTATGAGGATAGATGCAAATTAAACATAAACTAGGTCATCAGTAGCAATACCTACTCATGGCCACCCATCTGATTTGTTACCATGTGTTCCAGCTGCAGTAAGGGTCATCTGCTTATCAAGTTTTGTGTTACTGAATGGGCAGATTATGGGTAAGACAAGTCTTCAGGTTGAACTGACTTCCTTCTTCTTGGTTAGAGACAGCATCCAGGGGAGGGTCTTCTTTTTGGGATTACCAAAGAAGCCATTACTTTTGTGGTTACCTGGTTAAGACATTTTTTCAAAATTCCCCATCAGTGTAGCTTTTCTAGGTAGATTGTTGTCTGAGTATTCTGATGTGCAGGTTCAGCTGGTGTTGTCAATAGAGTTTTGGGTGGATTTTGCTACACAATCACATGTTTCCTTCTCCTCAGCCCTGTTGAAGCCTACATTCAGTTCTGAACAAGGAAGATATTGTTAAGAATGTGTTTCATAAGGACTGATGCCAGCAGGACAGTGGAACCATGTGTTATCCCCCATTGTACAAGTTAAGTTTTTTTCATTGGGCTTGGCACCCATAAAGCAAGAAGGCTGGTATAGGCTGATTGACTACCTTTCATTCCCATCAGGTTCATGTGTCAGTGATGACATTCATTAAGAGCAATGTCAGCTTAGATATTTATTTGATAAGGCCATCAGGTTTATTAAGAGTTTTTTTCCATCCCCTGATTGGCAAAAGTAGACAGGGTTTGCTTTTCATTTGCTGCCTATTCATGCTGAAGATTGGCCACTGTTGGGCATTTGTGTAGATAGACAATTCTACTTTGACATATACATGCTGATGGGACGCACTGTGGCATGTAATCCAATCAAAAATTTTAGCATAGTCCACCAGTTGTGCTGGTAAATCACAGCACTGGAGCAGGCAACTGCTCACTATTTGAATGATTTTTTTTAATTAAAATTGAAGGGACAGATTATGCCAGAGAGGGCATGATCTGTTTTCTTCAGTACTGCTAAGAGCCAAGGATCCCTTCAGCAAAAGACAAGATGAAAGCCCCTGTTAAATCACTGGCATTTTTTGGCTTAGTGCTATATATGTGCTATATATGCAGCCTTCTGTTAATAAGCTACCACCAGATAAGTTGTCTTATTTAAAGTACATACACTTTTTACTGGCCAACATTTCAGAATACACAAAGTCATGAAGTTGCTTTGTCTTTCCCATTTTGGCTGCAGAGTGGTGGTTCCAGACAGGGTGTTAACCAGGCCCTTGGATGAGAAATGTTGCACCTCCTCACAGGCCATGCACCTTTTTGATGACATGGTTGTGAGTGTTGCAATAGTGGAGTGCTTTCAGGGCTGGTGTTTTTTGGCATTGTGTCCACCTTCATGGTTGAGATCAAGATGGTTATAATGTTTTTCAAATTCATGCCCATTTGGGTGGCCACAGTGATGTGGAGGAAGAACTTGTGAAGAGTGTTTTTCACTTGCATAAATAGGCTGTAATGCAGGTACTCCCAAAAAAAAGCATCCAAGTCCAACTGGGTGCAGCCTTTATTAAGGGTCATAGTACTCCATATCTTCTAGATACAATTTTCACATACTAGCAGGTATATTCCAAGGTACAATAACATTGTCTTGGTTGCATCTCAACAGACTTTGCAGACTCAACCTGTGGTCACAGGAGGAAAACACCAGCATCCCAGATCACCTTTAGCTGTTAGAAGCAGAATAGTTTCATGGCTGGTTAGCAACCCCTGGACAGATAGCATGAGGAAGTCTAATGGAGCAGCCCCATTGGCTTTTCTCGAATTACATAAAAGTTTACCATCAGCAAAGATGGGTTTGATCCCTGTTGTTGATCATATGTTACTTAATTTCAAGGTGTATGTTGAATAAATCTGGTAAAACCATTCATATCTACCTCCATGCCATCAATTTATTGTCAAAGTTATTGACAAACCCAGTTTATACCAATTATTTGAGGTTATCCAGGATGTTGATAGGGTAGGAGATGATCAATGCATGTTCTAGGGAGGGAAGGTAGCATATGGTGAGGAGCTTATTACACAGTATTTTGAATGGAGCTCATCTCCGAATCACAGATTACCACTCATATGTTGTTTAGGGCACATTAATGTGTTAGCTCGATAGGGGGGGGGGACTTTCAAGTGGGTAAACTGTTTTTGGATATTACATAGGATGATGTGCATATCCACCAAGATATGAAGGTAATTTGGTTAGGCAGGTTGCAAACTGATCAGGTAGGCGAGGACCTGCATGTAATTTTTAACAATGTTCCTTCCTGTTTTCTTTGCCCAGTTTATTGGGTGATAATGCTGATTAATTGGTGGTACAAGGTCCCTGCTGGGATCTAGTATTCAAGCTTCTGGACAGGAAAGGTGATTGGGCACAATGACTTGAACAGTTCACTACAAAGAGCTCTGGCTGTGGTGAGTCTCCTCACCATGGGGAATGTTACACATCCCTTCCATATTGGCAGGGTGTTTGATCTGACCAGGAAATGAAATCTGCTGAGATTATTAAAAGGAGTTTACAATGGTTGCTCTTAGATTTTCTTAAGCATACAAGATAATTTGGTTGGTACAGTATTGATGTCTAATTGATGTCTATTGTTTTATTTTGCAGGCTTTCCTTGAGTCATTATTATTGGCCATTCCTCTTCATTATGCTGGCAGCTTAGAAGGTGCTGGAGAGATCTAATGGAGCTAATTTGGGTCTTGACTCAGCTTCTGCTGAAGTCATCTGCAAAGAGTATCGTAGCTTATGTTGCCTATGCTTGACAATATTATTCAATAAGTTGGTCAGCCACAGTTCTTGTTCATCCATGTAGGTGGAAAAATATGTTTGCTTCCCAAACCATGTTAGTTAGCAAACATTTTCAAGGCCCAAATTGTGGCAAAGCAATCCATGCAGAATAATGTGGTCTTGTCAGAAATAATTCTCAGGCTTTTATGGGACAGTATGAGAATTCCTGCAACAACAGAGATGATAATCAAGTTTCTTAGCAAATAGGATACGCATGGCAGTTCCTCTCTTTGGCTTTCATGGATTACATTACTGACATGTCTTCAATAAGTGTCTTGCTTGCTTTCATCCAGATAACATTCATTGATCATATATTCACTTGGACTTATTACATTCTCACTTGTCACTGTTAGATCAAGATGTTCATTAGGGACACGGGTTTAGAAGTTTTCTAACTTATGAAGTTATTCTTTCCTTAGCTAAGTCATCCCAATTGTTGTCATCAGAAGCATAGGTTATGTGGTATGGTTGTTGGCTATTATTAAAGCATGCTTTAATAGGATCAGTTTAATTTAAGTAGTGTGTTGGGGGTTAGTGTTCATGACTCATGGTTAGGAAATAAGACAAATAGCTCTGCCTGATGGGTGGTAGCTAATGCAGACTTTACCCTTCTTGTGCTTCCCCCTGCTTTCCTAGACAGGATAGGCTGAATTTTAAGGAATTACATTGGCAGCTTTTTCTAAATACCTCCCACATTCCTACATTAAATAAAAACATTTACATTACCAGCCTTTTACAGGTAAAAACTGTTAAATTTCAGTCATGTTATTTGTTTTACATATTTTTGTATACACTTTTAACTTACAATTACTTATTTTCATTTTTATTAATACAAAGGTTATTATAACAATTGGTGCTATATTTTGATTTATTCATGTGAGTTTACAAGGAAATGTATTTATCATGATGCTGAAAGGTTGCTTTAGTGTTGATGAAGTTGTTAAAGTGATAAGAACGAAAGCACTAAACTTGTTTTAATAAAAATATTCTATATTATTTTAAGGCATTTCTATGGTGCTATTTTGTGATTTAGGTTGTTTTATGCTATGGTGACAATTTGTAGTCACTGACTCTTTTAAACAATTCTGTGAAGATACATGACAGCATGTGTGAAACTGTTGACAATATTGTGAAAGTTATTGGTGAAATAAAGTTATGGAATGGAGGGTGGAGGTAGACAGCTCTTCTGAAATGTTAAAAAAACAGTGCGACATTTTTCAAGTGCTATTTTTGTGGCTGGTTATAGAGGGGCGTAAAGATATGCTGGCTACCTTATTATTATCATTATTATTATTATTATTATTATTATTATTATTATTATTATTATTATTATTATTACTATCATCTGTGTGTGTGGACTTTTCTCATTTAATTGATTGTCACAATGTACAGTAAAACCAGTCTGGGGAGAAAAGATGTACAGCAAGAAGGTCTGTGCCTGAATTAATGTTGTGTAAAAAAGGGACACTTTTGAGTGGATTCTTAAGAGAAAACAGTATATAATAAAAGGAAGGTGAAAGGGATCAATACATGCACTAGGAAGGATAACAGGAGGCTGGGAGAGAGAGTGAACTAGGTGAGGTAGAAACTGTAGAAAAAGAGAAAAATATGGAAGAGAAAATGAAGGGAAAAAGTGCATTCAGGAAGATAGGTCAGGAGAAGGGATTGGTAATAATAACTTTTATTAAGTTCATAAAACCAGGAAAAATATTCAAGTGAGCAAAGAGTCTTCTTCTTTTGGCTTTTCCTGGTTAAGGGTTGCCACAGCAGATCATCTGTCTGCTCATGACTGGCAGTGGAGTTTTACAGT
The DNA here is from genome assembly GCF_019279795.1 of Protopterus annectens. Classification (NCBI taxonomy): domain Eukaryota; kingdom Metazoa; phylum Chordata; order Ceratodontiformes; family Protopteridae; genus Protopterus; species Protopterus annectens. The sequence continues at coordinate 1,039,023,255 of NC_056731.1, read as the reverse complement.
GTTGAGTTGCCAGCCTGGTGCCCAACTTTCAATGGAAGGCACACGCACACACACCTAAGGCCAATTTAGGGTGTCCAATCCACCTACAGCATGTCTTGAGGATGAAACCAGAGGAAACCCACACGACCACAGGGAGAACATGCAGACTCCACATAGAAGGCATCTCAGCCGAGGGTCAAACTAGAGAACCTCTTGCTGTGAGGTGACAACACTCACCGCTGCACTACCGTGCCTGCCCACAAGTAAGCAAAATCTTGTTGTGAGGTGACAGTGCTAACTGATGCACAATCGTGGCCACCCACAAGTGAGCAAGGAGTAAAACTAAGAAAATTAAAATTTAAAAATATTCCTCCCAAACTTAAAAGGAAGGACAAGTAACAATTTTAGAGTACTTTCAATTAATGTGAACAGTATTATTAACACTGTAAGAAGGACAGGAAACTGGAATGGTGTGTTAAATGTGATGTGAATGTTATTTTGTTAGAGGATGTAAGATTCCTGGCAACTGAAGGAAGGCGGCAAACAGAAAATTTATGGGGTGGAAATATAATATTGACCTTAGGAAATAAACATTGTTCTACAGTGGCTGTGATGTGTAAAAACTATGAAAATGCTAGATGTAATGCAGGTAAGAATGGGAAGCTTAACTGTTGTGGATTTGAGGTGGAGAGAACATGTTTATAGAATTATGGCAATATTTGAATATATAACTAGCAAGGAAAAAGAGACTCTCCCCGGGATTCACTAATCTTCCATGCAGAAATAAGTTATTCCTGCATGGAAACGACCATTTAAGGGCAGCACAGATGTGCGCCATGCATAGTAATGAATTCACGCTGCCCCTGCTCCTAAATGGACAAGGAGTGAGGATGAGTGCAGGGAGTGTGTCTGAGACCAGAGCTCTCACAATACATATGCCCCTGCACTCAAGAAGTGCCACTCAACAATTACAATGAGTGAGAATGCTCATAGGAGGCTGCAATACAATTCAAAGCACAAGAATCACAACACAAATTATTAAAACATCCAGATGTTCAAGCTTGAAATAGTGCAAATGGAGCACTCTAATACCACTCGTTTCTATATCAGATGGAAGTATTAGATGATGTAATGACTATTGAAAGCTGAGCAGTATTTAAAAGTAAAAAAACATGTTTATAGCTATCTTATGGCCAGAACTGATTAGTTGATGGAAATCCTAGGAAAGGTCAGATACTTGACCTTACTGGACTTGCAGAAGGATACTGGAAGATACCAATTACTCCATCAAAGAAAAAAAAAATCCTTCATTACAGAGTATTAGTATTTGCCATTCATAGAACACCAGCCATTTTTCAGAGCGGATGGGTAAAATACCAAAGCCTCATCCCTGATATGTTGTGGCACAGCTGAATTATGTGATCATTCATTCAAAGGACTGCCCTCCCAACTGTAAAAATCATCGCAGAATGTCCAGATTTCTCATCCATACAGCACCCCATTTGGCCTGGCAAATCACTGGAATGATCTCAGGATTGAAGTTGGTAAATAATGGCATATGTCAGTGTCACAAATCCATCAGAAAATATATATTAAAACAAATCCTGTTACTCTAGCAATGGTCCCAAGTGTATAAGAACAATAATGAAAATATGTCCGTAGTTGTACCACAATTTGTCAAGCTTTGTCCAGATAGTTTGCCTGAAGAGGTTGAGAGGTATGGGGGGGGGGTTGCTAGGATGCCTGACAGATGTGCAGATGCACTCAGGAATCCACAGCAATAAGTGAAACCTGCCCCTTCCTAGAGAAACTAGCAGTAGAGAATTTTTTTTTATCAAACAGTTTAAATTTAACCGTAGGTGCGCGGGTTTGCCCATTGCTTAGCTACGCATACTGTAGCTTAAATAGCACAAGACAATAACTAGCAAGATACATGCAACTGAAGGAGTATTGCAATAGTGTAGAGGTCAGAGTGCTTGCTTTACGAGCAATCATTCCTGGTTCGATTCTCAATGTAATAAATTCCATTTTCCATGTGAAATCACTTTATGAACATTTATTTTGCTGTAAAAGCTTCTAAATAACATATTTGTGAACAGGAGTACTGCATTAAGTGCAGATGTGAGGTGTCATTGTAATAATGTGGTAAAATCCACAGATAAACACAAGTGCCCCATACAGTATACATACCCATTAATCAGGGATATGAAATGAAGGTATAATGTGTAATGAATAATAAATCCATAGAGTGTCCAAATCTACCACTTTCTCAAGAGCTATCTTTCATTTCTGTCTAAATTAGTGCAGGGGTAAGCAGGAGTAAACAGTTTTAAGCAGTAGTAAGCGGGTTTAAGCCAATTTGCATGGGGTAAGCAATGTGCACATAGGTTAAGCAATTTTGAAGCTAACTCTCTGTAAGCATATTTAACCAGAAGTTAGCATTGCTTACCATTGTGCAAACCTGTGCAAACCCGCTTACAACTGCTAAAAACTGCCTTAATCACTCTGTATCCAACAGCTGCTGTTCTGCCCAGCAACAAAATAAACAGACCTTGAACCCAGGACCCTGTACACTGCAGTCACAGCTACTAACCAGTAAGCTATCACAGCAGTACATAAAAGGGAGGTATCCCCAGATCCTCACTATAGCAAAATCACAATTTACATGTGAAAGGAATCTATATACAGTTTTATGTTGTATAACTTACTACATAACATAAATTTGTGAACTGGAGTACTGCATTAAGTCCAGATGTGAGGTGGCATTGTAATAAAGTGGTGAAATCTCCCAATAAACACAAGAACCCCATACAGTGTAGGTACTCATGAATCATGGATGCTAAACAAATATATAACATGTAATGAATAATAAATCAATGCCAAACAGCAAATAGTGTGCAAATTTAAAAATAAGTAACTCTAAGCATTGCACACCCCTGCTTACTATGTGTAAGCAATGTGTAGGCCAGCTAAATCAATCTGCCCATCGGTATACCTCTTTAAGCAATGCAAACTTAGGTAAGCAGGTTTGCCCATAGCTTAGCATTCTCAAAACTGTCAAATCATGGCAAAGTGCAGGAAATCGGCCCTATTTAAACCTCACAGGCAGGAATACATCTCATAACTGATTGAAGCTTCCTCCTGTAGGCACTACAGCCAGTGTGAGAGAAGGGCCGCGCTTCTAGATGCAGTGCTGGGGCATCCAGCAGTCCAAAGTCATGGCAGGACTCCTCGTTAAAGACCACAAACAAAGATTGCTGCAGGGCCAGTACCAGGGTTCCAAATATAAAGCAGAAGCCTGGGACAGTCTCGCCCTTGACCTCACCAGTGCCACTGGCATCCATCAAACTAGGGAGCAGGTCAGGCATCACTATGCTGACCTGAAACGGAGGAAGAGGGAGCTCTTGGATCAGTGGATCCATGAAGCTAGGCATTTGGGTGATGTCCCAGCCGTGTGTAAGTACTCATCCTACTATCTGTTTAATAATTGCCAGCTCATGTATATTATGGATAGATATGGCTAAATATTCCTCTTATTTCTTTGACGGTGGCAGCAGAGTCGGCTGTGAATAAGGAAGACCATGTCTGTAGGCTGCAGAGGCTGTGTCGCGAGGCAGGTTAGTAATAATCTTACATGTACTGTCATAAGAAATAAATCTAAAAGTAGTAGAAATTTAATTGCCAGTGTAAAACCTGTATTGTGTATGGCATGTACTGAATAAACCAGACAATATGGCAGGAAGAGTCTCATTCAGGTTGTATGTAAATAAAGGTTTTACAGCCTGGCAATAAAGGTCTAATTCCTGGACTGCTTGCATTTACTCTGGTATCATATGGTAATGTAGTGTTGCAATCTCTTAATAGTACAGTTGTATTAAGCACTGTTACCCTCACTGTGCTACATAAATAAAATGTGTAGGAATGTCTGTATATGATTGCTGCAATCACAAGGTCATATTGTACAACTGTAGTAATTTTAGCACACACAGCCATAGTTCGAATCCTGGGAGTGGTAGTAAGCTGTATGTGGAATCATACCCCACAACTGTACAGATATTGTCAGATATTCCAGATAATTGGCGTAATTCCCTGCATGTCACCCTGTCCCCCTGGCAAATCAGTGGGATGATCCCAGAAGTTTAGGCAGCAAATAATGACATACAACTTATTGTCAGACATCATAACTGTCAGAAATATATCTATAAGAACAAACCTTTCACTCTAGCAACTCACCAAATTGTTATGAGAGTAATAAGAGAAGTATTCCCATCCCCGCCCCCATGTTGTGAAGCTATGACCAGAGTGTGTGCAGTAACAGAGTGAGATGTATGTGCATAATAATAATGTGGAATCTGGTAATATGTGTGGCAACATTCAGGTAGTGCTAACAAACATTCCCCCCACAGGTCTGTCAGATATGAAAACTGTGCCTAGAAATAAAAGATTGAAATCCTGGACTGGTACTGTTTAGTCTGGTATTGTATGGCAGTGTTAGAGTTGCAGTTTCTCTGAATAATAACGTATTACTCATCACTGTCATCCACACAGTGCTACAAAATAAGACTGTCTAGGAAACTTTGTATAAGAGTGTTGTAATTACAATGTCAGATTGTAAAACCACAGGAGACTTATAGAGAGAAATCAGAAAAGAGATGCACAGTGGTATCTATATAGCACACTCAACTGTGTTGTACCCTGTTTTATTTTTAGCAGACACAGCCATGGTTCAAATCCTGGAAATGGTAGTAAGCTGTATGCAGACTCATACCCCTCAACTGTACAGATTTGTCCAGAATGTCCAGATAATTGGCCCATATCTGCTGCCAGTTACCATGTCCCCCTGGCATATCAGTGTGATGATCTCTGACATTTAGGCAGCATTTAATGTCATATAACTGACTGTCAGACCTGTAAATATTTGGAAAATGTATATGAAAGCAAACCTGTCATTGTCACAACTCACCAAAGGTTTATGAGGGCAATAGTCAAAATATGTCCCAGTTTCACCTGCATGTTTTCAAGACTTGGCCAGAGTGTGTGCTGTATGAGATGGAGAGGTATGTGCATAACATCAACCTGGAATCTGGGAATATGCATAGAACAGTCAGGTAGTCTTAACAAACAATTACCTCCACTGGTATACCAGGTAAGAAATGTATACTGCAGGTAAAACACAGTTCATGTATATAGTTGTCTACAACCATACCACTGTCCAAACTAAGGTCATAGGGTAGTGTAATAATACCTGTAAGGTACAGATTACAGCTCTAAGAAAGTAAGGAGAACTACAGGGATATACAAGTTGTAATTGACATCATTCTCTCCCCCTCATCATATCTGCAACAATAATCTAAATACACAACTCAATGGGTATGTGCACAATTAAATCTACTGTTGGGACATATGTCCTATTGTTTGAAAAATATTGAAATTTGTTTCTATGCATGGGGCATGTTGAAATGCTCCCACATTGGTGGCATGCTGCCATCAATGTACTTGCATGCTGTTGTAATGGCCACTATCTTTCCATATATGCATGTGTTCTGTATGCTATTCAACTGTTCCATATCTGGTGTTTTGGGTTAATGGGAATATCCATGCATGCTGTTATACCTAATCCTGGAATGTGTTAACTATTACTAACCCACATATGTTATAAAATTGAAACACCATAGCACATTTGGGAAGGCTGGTCCCAGCAGACCCACTTCTCCCACCTCATCTGGCCATGGCACCGGGCACCAGCACATCTGGGGCCCACCCCAAGACCTCTTCGTCTGCTGGTC